>NC_135875.1:18411159-18628659 GCF_031162955.1 Sander vitreus | reverse complement strand
TGGGTGTCTGTGGGGTAGGAGGCTGCGTGCCCACAGACGTAGGGGTACCAGGAGCAGTTCCTCCATTGTTGGCTCCTGGAGAAGGCAGGCCATTGCCCCCGGGAGCTCCTCCAGGAGCGGGCTGACCCACTCTCTGCATGCTGGCCATCCTCCTTCTTAGCATCTGGGCTTGCTGGAGCCTGTGCTGCAGCTGCTGCTGCCGGAGCTTGTGCTTGATGTTTAGGCAGAACGGAACTGGGCACTTGTTCTCCTGACAGTGCTTAGCGTGGTAGCAACACAACGCGATAAGCTGCTTGCAGATGGGGCAGCCACCGTTTGTTTTTCTCTTGCAGCTTTTCGTGTGTTGAACGACGCGTTTCATCTTCTGGCAGGACGGCAGAGAGCAGTTTGCGTTTCGACACTGACAGGCGTGGACGAGGGACTGGATGCAGCGCTGGATGCTAAGGCGTCGAGAGTCTCCAGGGCTCTGAGTGGTTGCGGCAGCCTGGTTGCTGCTCTCGTCATCCAAACCGAGGCCTAACTTCTCCATCTTGTGCACGTGGCCCTTAGTGTTGTAACACGTGATGCAGAGGTCGTAATCCTGTGAGGCATGACATGAATGACAGTTAAAAAAATGTTAAGACGCAACATGTAGCAGGCTTTACATTAACGTCACAAATCCAATAACGAACATATTTTCTTTTGTCATCACTAGTTACCACAAAACAAGCCTTCCCCAACTCACCTCGCAGACGGTACAGTGGAAACGAGTCTCCACGTGGTGCTTGCACTCATTACACGTGTAGACGAAGCGGTCCTGGCTTTGGTTATGCAACTCTACCAACATGCACATGGAGCTCCACAGGGACCTCCTCAGGGAGCTGAACTCCAGGTGTTTGTCCCGGGCCAATGTCAGGAAGGCGTCGCGGCCGTCCATGAGGTCACATGCCATCAGGGGATCTGGGTCTACAATAGGGGGCAAGGCATTTGCCATGGGTGCTGCGATAAGCCGGATCACAAAGAACACCTAGGACAGAAAAAAAGAGGGGCAAACACATGAGGGACAAATGCGGTCTTTCAAAACCAATTCAACTTTAAATCCAGACACTCTTCAATAACTGAGCTTTATTCTAGTCCACTCATCCCACTCTTTCAGCAAGTTGCTTGAAAGTGATAAGATGCAGGTATTTCAATAGTTATTAGTGATATATATATATATCTTTCTTTTTTTACCATGTTGTTCCATACCTCCTTGTGTTTTTCCATAGTGGCATAGAGTTTCTGTGAAAGGTCATTTGAGACATTGGGCATCCCCGGCTTTTTCTTATTGGCTCGGCTAAGGCTGCTCTTGTTCTTACTCGTCTTCTTGTTGTTCTTCTTCTTTGCATTTTTACTGTCACCTTTTGTGTCCTGTACAAGAAAGAAGGGGGATATCAGTGATCACCTGATTAACAAGCTCGAGGGATTACATATTGATGAGAAAAACCCTTCTTCAAAATGCCAACCTTTCTTTCACCCCTCCCCCACACAGAACCATACTGTATATCTCAACTCTTCAGGACCATTGTTGATCATAGCATTCTTACATCAATACTCTCATTGGAAGTGCTGTTCTCCTCCCTTTTCCTTTCCTCCTCCTCCTGCTCCAGCTCTTTGATGCTCTCCTCCAGCACATTGGGCCAAAAGTCGCCCTCAAAGTAAGGCAACTCTTTGGCGCTGGTCAAACGATCCTCTGTCGCCTGCTTGAAGACATCCTTTTGGGGTAAATTGGAAGGAACAGTTAGTGTTTTGTACGGATTGTATCCAAATCAGTTATTACTATCAGCTATACTGTTACACGTATGTCCGCTGAGGTTGATCTTTATTGCTGTGCTACACATACTGGGGGTTAGAAAAGTACAATTGTAAAAGAAAAGGACATTCCCCCAACACATAATAAAAAAATAAAAATAAAAAAAGATGATACCTTGTAATCGTGCACTATCCGCTCTGCCACAGCTTTGTCTAACATCTTCTTGTACCACTCTTGGAGTCGTTTGGGCTTTGGGATCTTCTGATCTGCAGGGTGACAGTGGAAGATGTAGTCGTCCCCTTCACTAGGTGGGCAGGCCCAGATGTGCCCAGTGGTGTAGCTGAGGGATACGATATGAGAGAGACCGCATAAGCAGAAATATTTTACAGACTAAAGTAAGCTTTGTGATAGGAAAAGTCAGAATAAAAACTGCATAAGCATTCAGATACTCGCGTCCAAAATAAACGTCATCTGTGAGTAGGGGCACTCACCCCAACTTCCGGACATATTCCAAGTAGCCGATGAGGACTTCATGGTAGACTGCTGTTCTTAGAGAGCGAGGCCGGAAGAAGTGTACACTGTCCAAGTAGGAGATGTATACTCGCCTGAGTGGGTGAAAGAGGAAATACTGCTATATCACAACAGCTGAAATGTAATTTAAAATTGATCTTTTAAAAAGAGCATTTCATTTGTTTCTAATATGGTGATGTCCTTACCTCTGGTTGGGCTGAGGGCAGTCGGATCCGTACTCTTGAACATGCATACCAAAGAAGCAGACGTCTGATCCGTCAATGTCCTCGAACGCAAAAAGGGCTTTTGTTCTGTATGGAAAAGACTCCGACATCTCTCCACTGTCCACAAATCTGTAGACAAAAAAAATAAAACATAAAACAAACTTACCTACTATAAAATAGAGAAACAGAAAATATATCAGCATTCAGAAAATAGCCAATGACTCTGACTTGATTAAAATGAGAACACAGGACAAACTGAAAAGATTTTATCCGAGTACTTCCACATTTACATATAACTTTTTTTATTTTTTAAATACAGCAGCCACGTTTCATGATTGATGATGACACAGGCTTAACCTTGCTGTGAGGTTCCATTCGATTGCAATTTGCAAAATCTGTCTGGACACAAAAATGTGGTTGTAAGCAAACTAGGCACGCATCTCCAACTCCAACGTGTCTTGTTCTTGTACCTGGACTTCATGCCTGGTTTGACCTCCACCACTTTGTCAGAGACGTGGACGACGCGAATGAAGACTTCTCCGGCGTCCGTGTGGGGCTGGCGCTTCAGGAAGTCATTCACCCTTGCCTCTAGGTAACAGCCTAGCTTTGTCTGGGGCAACCCTGAGTGGGCGAGAGCAAAGCATTCTTCACTTTAGTATGGTTCACTTTTTTTCTTCCCGTTTTAACCTGCATTTCATGACTTTCAATTTGTGGTTCTATTTAAAAGGTGCTGTAGGTAGGATTGTGAAGATCCAGGACATCGACAACTTCTCAGTCCCTCCCCCCTTTCTGCTAAAGCCCAAACGGTCTCCCAAGCCCCTCTCCCCACAATGGAGAATGAATGTGTGTGCATGAGCAGTGATTGACACGCAGTTAGACACCCCCCCCCCCGGCCCTGATTGGTGCATCTGAACAGGGAGCGGTGGATTTTTGCAAATCACACTACAGGCTGTAGGTGGTGACAGAGGAGCTGGATTTATTTTTTTTAATGACCTGCTTCATGTAGTTCTACTGGAACATAGGGTCAGTTTCAGCAAATATGACAGAAAGTTAGTTTTAGAAGTCTTACCTACTTCACCTTTAAATCTTCTTATATTTCCACCACATGTATTTATATATGCATATCTGTGTGTTTTATGCTTGTATGCATATGTTTTTGTTTTTTTTTGTCTTTATGAGGCACTTTGGGTCAAACTTGTTTGCTTTAAAAGTGCTATATAAATGAAATAAACTTGAAATTTGACAGCTGCTAAAAACAACAGGGAGGAAATAAGCTATGAGAAACCTGCTTTTAGAATTCTGTTTAATCCAAATATGTATATAAGTGACATTGACCAACATGGGATTAATGTGTGACAGCAGTCTCATATGAATAGGTCAAATGAGGGTTGAAGACACGTTCAGTACACCTGGTTTCCTGTATGACAGTGGTATCCAAGCATAAAACAGAACATCAGGAGAAAATGGGACAGGACATTGCCACTTACTTTTGGCAGAATACTTGTTCTCTTTCCTGGTCTTGTTTGTCTTCTTTAAGCAGCCGTCACACACAAAACTGAAAAGATGTTGAGTCAGCTTAATTATATATATAAAAATAAAAAAAAATTAAAACTATATTTAGCGAATGACATCATCCACATGAACCTTGAGAAAGACTGGAATTAGAAATCTCTGCTCACCCCGATGGCCAGATTGTTTCATGGTGCAAGACACAAATCTGATGCATCCTGCGCCCACAGTCCATACATTCAACAAGCCTGAAAAAGAGGGACGGAGAGAAATTACATACTTCAGTCCTTGATACAAATTTGGTTCAAACTTCTTTTCCCAAATGCTAATATTTGACATTTGGCGAGCAGTTAACTTACAGTTCAGGGTCCAGTGTGTCATTCTTCTTCTTCTCAAACTGTTCCTTGTTAATCGATCTAAAATGAATTAAAGATGTATTAGTTTGAGGTCTGCATTTCATGTCTTTTGTTCCGTTTTCTACTTGCTATTGTATTTCTGTTGTGAAGCACGTCTGCTCTAAAGGCCCTGACACACCAACCCGACGGCCGACCGTCGGCAGAAAAGGCAGTCGGACTGATCAGTCGGCTCCCCGAGGTCCAAAAAGTGCCTCGGAACACACCGAAGTGACGCCGACTTCAGCGTACGTCCTGAGCGTGCTGAGCGTCCTGAGTGTTATGGAGACGTAATACGTCTCCATAACAGCAGGCGGCGCTAATCTGTATTGTCGCCCAAAAAATGAAAACTGGAAATGACGAACGCGTCACGTGGGTCTGGCTTCTCCAGCTGACCGATAATGACGGCTTGTAAATAATGAAATACGATCTCGTATTTCACAAAAAAATAGTTCACCGAAACCTGTTTCTGAAAACATTTTAAGCGAGAAATAGGCCGTGCAGTTGCTGAATCTGTCTTCATTTCAGAACGACAAAAGGTCAGTTTGAAAGATTTTCGTCAGATTTTGAGAGGCGTCCGTCACTCATCCCGCTCGCCATTTCCGGGTTAGCACTCCACCAATCAGATTGGTCATTGAGTCCGACTACCCGCCCTCCGACCCAGCAAGTCAGGTCGGCCAAAATGAAGGCCGACGGCCCGGAACACACCGAACAGACTTGAGTCACCGACCTCGCCAGACTGTCCGACGGGCGATTATCGGGTTGGTGTGTCGGGGCCTTAAACGGAGCTGTATAAACAAACATTATTATAAAGCCGGAGTATGACAATATGAAGAACAAGAAGACATTGTCAATATACAGCAATAACAACATAATTGTTGAGTACAGGCTACATCATCTGTCCCTGCAGTAGAAGTAAATGTAAAAAAAAAAATAACACGTAGCTAAAACTATCAGGAATGTGGCTGGAAGATGACTAGAGGTCATCGCTTTTAAAATAGATACAAGCATTTCACACTGGAGGTATTTTGCTTATTAAAAGAACTAATACTCACGTCTGTGGCTGGGTGGGGTCGTCGCCCAGGGAAACCATCTCTCCCTGGATCTCGTTGAAACACTTCTCGCAGAAGTGGTACCTGTTAGCAACAAGCCCAAATTTTGGTGAACTACACCATTCCCCGCAGCACAGTCAGTCAATCACAGACAGCGCACGGCAGGGCAGTCACCAATTGGTACGGGACATGGGCAAGGAAGGGTGCCACAAGCGAAGCAAGCAGGAAGTGGGAGCGCAGGACAGCAGGAAGTCGTCATCGCAACAGCCAGTCATGGTTTTGAGGGGTGAGGGTGAGGGGAATGGGGTTTCGGAAGTGCATGGTTGTTCAAGGCAAAAGCAAGCCACAGCCATTGGAAGGGAGGACAGACACAGGTCAAAAACGGACCAGGAACAAGACGAGACAAACATCCAAGACGACACACAGCAGAGAGCCGAGGCAAAGCACAGATTAGCAATTTGGACATGAGAGGATGAGCAACAACAACAACCAGCATCACAGCTAACAGAGCAGGAGCACAATCAACAGGAGCAGGAAGTGGTAGCCAGGACATAATACAGACACTGAACAAATGTGAACAAGTAAGCACAGACAACTGCTCAGCTGTTCATTCATTCAAGCAGTTCATTTTAAAGTCAGTCCTTTCACATTCCAGTAAGGTCAACAACAAAAAAAATAAAATTGTGAGGAATCTGAAAGGAACGGACCACCATGTTAAAGAGCGGTAAGAAAACTTTAAAAAAGATTTTTTGCATTATTGCCGCTTCTTCCTAAAAGAAAATGCCCGTTCACTGTGTGGTAAGGGAGTGCTCAAAAAAAATATATGTTTATGCAAAAGCACAAACAGCACTAGTCTTTGCTTTGTTTGCTTTTCTGCAAACACTGACAAATACTTTTTCAAACATTCTGTGCTGAGGTGTTATTTATAGAGTTATAGTTTAATGACACCAAGAACAACTTCAAGAATGTGAGAAGATAGGACAGACTGTTAAAATGCCAGTGCATTAGGCTCGTGGTTCCCAAATTGGGGTCTGAGGACCCCCAGGGGTCCTTGAGGAGGTTCCAGGGGGTCCCCAGCCAAACAAAAAAAAAAAAAAGAAAAGACTAACTTTCACTAGAATTCTATTCATAAGTAGCACAATGACAGCATGTATGACTATTTTGGTCATGGTTTCCTACACTTTCTGTAATAAAACAGAAAAACATCTATCAGATGGGGGACTCTGGGGCAAAATCTTATCCGGGGGGGGAGGGCGTGGTCTGATTTGTGTCAGTTTAGGGGTCCTTGTGTGAAAAAGTTTGGGAACCACTGCATTAGGCACCACATGTAAAAATGGAAGTGAAGGGAAGCGTTTGGGGAAACAAAATTAATCACATGAACACTTGGATAAAAACACGTATCTACCTGAGTGCAAAGTGCCCCCTTTTTATTGCTCTTCCCCCCCCCACCAACTCTATTATAATCCCCTCCCTCTTTTCCTGACCCATCCATACATCTAAGTCATCCATCCACCCTTTATTACATCAGCGTTTGACTCCCTGCATACCTGTTCTGGTAGCTGAAGTAAGCAGCATCTCTGGGAATAGTGCACAGCTGCTTCCCGTAGCAGCACAGTGTCTGAGGAGAGAACTCCAGCTGATGGACAGAAACAAAGAAAATGGGATAAAGAACATACATGTATTAATCTCAGGACCATTAACAACTGTTACTTTAGTCACACCCACCTCAGGTAATCAAGGGTAAAACGCACACAATAGGAAAAAGGAGGACAATGAAAGTCCAACTTTGAGCGGAACCTATATCCACATTCGAGCTGTCAAAACTCCCCCAATGGTGTGGAGTTGAGCCAATTTCTTTTTGGCTTAGTTTTGTAAAGCGTTATTACAGCTAGTGTAACGTCAAGGGCTACTTTGCTTTGTCACATTGTCAGTAGTAAACCTTTAGCCTTAGCCTCTCATAATAAGGGCAAATCACTGTTGTTATTTGTCCGCAAAATCGGAAATAGCGGAGTCTAATGAGACCTGAAATGTGATATAGCGTTGGTGTGCACTAGGGGTGGAACAGTACATGTATTCGTATTGAACCAAAACGGTACAGGCGTCTGGGTTCGATACATGAATTTACACGGAGAATACACGGTATAAAAATAAATAAAACTTGCGTGCAAATGAATTAATGTAATGTGGAACTACTGTTACATACGCTTTTCTTAGGGACACCTAATCTGTAGCCCCGCCTTAGCTCTGAAGCTCCCAAGCTCCGCCTACATGTCGAGTCAGTCCAGTGAATCCACACGAAGCAAACTAGTCCCTTCCATATACAACCAAACACGGATGTACTGTAGCTGTATCCCTTCTTGCCTCGACCACAAATGGCTTCCAGGCCCATTTGCTTAGCTGTTAGCTCCGCCGTTAGCTGTTAGCTCCGCCGCTAGCTTCGCTCTTTGCTGCTAGCTCCGCTGTTTGCGTGTGAAGCTAACGCCACAATTCGCCAACTGCTCTGTGTAACCGAAGCTGCTCTTTTAACACCCCTGCTCTGTGCATTCACATATAAGAGCAGCGCTTGTCTCCCATACTAGCTAGCTGATTTTGTTTACAAGTTCCAGATGGAGTCTGGAGATGATGTGGGGTACTTACTGTTTACATCTTACTTTATACACTCAGGCTGTTGCAACTAGCTCAGGGGAGAGACTGTATGACACTAGGTGGTACAGCCTGAGACATGCACAATAAAAAAAATTGCCTTCTGCATTTTTGTTTTGCTTTTCCCTCTATTGTACCAAACCGAACCGTGATGTCTGAACCGTGACTTCAGTGTACCGTTCCACCCCTAGTATGCACAAAGCCAAATTTAGCTATGAACCCACGTCACCGCTTCCGTTTTCAGTTGTAAATGGCACGAGTTCATTTTTGCATCTGAAACATACTCACAACATTCATACACACCACCTTATCTGGACACATTCTCAAAGTACATAACTTCATATACATCTCATAGGAGGCTCTGTTCCTACAGAATACAGATAAAGTACTGACAAGAGTAATGGCATATGAAGGCAGATCAGCCAATGTCAAAAACATTTTGATATCAGGCATCTTTCAACTTCATCCAACATTCTTTCTTACCCGTGACCATCTTTACTTTAAGACTTTCTCCTTAATTCTAACAATAACATCGCCACCTCACCAACGTACATTTTCAATTGAATCCATCTAGCCAAATAATCTAACACTCTGTCTCACCTTCCTCCCACAACAGTAGCCAAGGCTCTGCATGACAGGATCGATCTCCTGCTCAAACACCTCGGCCAGCTTCGAGCAGTACTTGTAGACTCTGGATGTTTTGCGGTTGTACAGCCAGGCGTTGTTAAACATCAGCCAGATGTCATCCACATACTGCCAGGGATCCTGGTACTGACCTACAACCAAAACACAAAGCACGCCATGATGGAATAAAAAAAAAACATTACAAACTAAAGATCTGCTTATGTCAAATAAAAATAGACAGAATAAGGCCGTGCTTACACGAATACGTTCGCGGGTAAAAACAACAAAATATTCTATCAGATGTGCCTTTTGTTTAGACGGCAACAGCGTTTTTGGGACTTAAAAACACAAAAAAGTGAAACCACCCTCCAGAGTGGAAATCTTAAAAACGCTCCACTGTCGCTTTCCCGTCTAAAGGGTAAAAATGCACTGTGTGTGTGTGTGTGTGTGCCGCATGTGTGTGCGAGTCGCACGTGTGTGTGAGCCACATGTGAGTGGGGTGTGTGTGTGTGTGTGTGTGTGGCAGTGCTTCACGCTACCACCTAGCCGCCTGGTGTGCATACTACATCGAATTTCCAATTTCACTTTTGCGTCCCCATATGCACGCAGATTTCCCCCCCCAAAACGCTCGTCTAAACACGGAATACAAAGTGAGAAAGCAACGCCACTTTTGCATTTTTCTCTTGAGATCGTTTCCGTCTAAACATAACCTAATATTCTTTGTAACAGCATGAAAAATGGTGCAGTGCAATGGGAAAAAAATTAATAAACATGCGTCTTTATATTCCTTACTTGAACACAAACTCACTTAAAACGTCATCAAATCTATCTCCAATTTGATTCATCTTTTATTGTGGTCCTGTTGGGTTTCCCATGAACGACTAAACCTCGTCATATTAAGCAGCGAGTACTAACCTGTATCCAGCTTTCTCTTGATAGTAGACAAGTCCATGGGGTTCTTCACAATATCAAAGTAGTCCTGCAGGAACACAATGGGCATGTGTTTTAATTGAGCAGTTCAAAACGTCAGTCCCAGTTTTGTGAGTAAATCATATACATGAGTAAAGCAAGACGGATGGAAACTACATCCTGGTAAATATACCACAAGCAACAGCAGTCGAGAGTCTCACAAAGTGAGGGAACTACACCAATGACGGTAAAAACGGTGACTGTGAGAAGAACACAGTGACGTGGTGAACACCAACAGGGACAGTGTAGTTTAACATAGCACAGGAACAAACACATCGCCACCTCAGCAGGGATACATACAGGTATGCACAGCAGTTGTGGGTCTACAGGCATTCTGAAGGGCAGAGACTCGGGATCTTGTCTGTAGAGAGATTCGAGTGTGGGCATCAGGGCCTGA
Organism: Sander vitreus; assembly: GCF_031162955.1. Classification (NCBI taxonomy): domain Eukaryota; kingdom Metazoa; phylum Chordata; class Actinopteri; order Perciformes; family Percidae; genus Sander; species Sander vitreus. The sequence continues at coordinate 18,618,568 of NC_135875.1, read as the reverse complement.
CGAAGCTCTTCTGGCTTGAAGACTGGGATGAAATTAAAACCAGAGAGGAGAAAGGGATGAAAGAGTGATCAGAAAAATTTCCATTTCTACACTGCTTCAGTTACCCCTTTTGGATTCCATGACAAAATAAAATGAAAAACACCCAATTTGGATCGATGATAATTATATACAAGGAGGTGTTAAAAGTGCATGTAAGTAGGGCTAGGCGATAGGGAGAAAATCAGATATCACGATATTCTTGACCAAATACCTCGATATCGATATTGCGGCATTATTCTAGGGTTGACAATTGGTGCTTTAACAAAATAGCTTCACACTTAGATTTTAGATAAATAATCATCAGTAATGTGGACATAATGTCTAAGTGGGGAAAAGGCAAATAATAGAACAGCTAGAACAGTCTGGTAAGTTCAGAAAAGTACATCACTTTATTGTAATGCAGCCTTTAAAAGCCGTAAAAGACAGTGTTGTCTTGTGTTTATGCCATATTACGATATCCAAAATCTAAAGACGATTTCTAGTCTCATATCACGATAACGATATATTGCCCAGCCCTACATACAAGATCAAAAATGTCCTCCTTACTCTTCTTTTTCACTGGGGCCTGTGGAGTAGCTGCCTCCGACGTCTCCTCTTCGTCTTTCACCTCCTTCTTTATCTCTGGTTTCCTGTCTTCTGTCTTAACGCTCGCCGTGGGTGTTGCCGCCGATGTATCCATGGGAACCCCTTTGCCTCCTTCTCCGTAACACTCCTCCTTTTTCAACTCTATCTTCACAGGCTTTTCCTCCGTTTTGAGGTTGCTGAGCTTCCCTCCTTTGGAGCAGCTGCCAGTGTCGCTCTCGTCCTCCTCATCCTGCTGTTTGATCTCCATCTTGGGGTCAAGGTTGGCGGCTGAAGCGTTCGACTGGGGCTGCTGGGAGGAAGTGTCCAGGCTGCTGACAGAGGCTGGAGTCAGGGCCTGACTGTCCCCTGGGAATGAACCCTTTTGAGACAACTAGAACGAGACAGAAACAAACTCAGGTGCATGGAAATAGTGAACAGGACATAGTGCTGCATGCAAGTGAACAAGCAATTGAACGATACTCTCAGCAAGATGACGATTTTGAGTAACTCAATAGGTAAAGCATGGGACAAACGCCAACAATGTAGTTTAATCAGAACTGAGGCAACGGTAATTTGTTTGGTCTGATGAAAAAGACAAAAGTGATACAGTGTATGGGGAAGCAGCAGATTAAAATAAATCGTAAAAGACACTGGTACAAGTTACTGGTACATCTGTGGAATAGACCATTTTGGTGTTTGTAAACAATCATGACATTTTCGTGGGCGGGGCTTAACTGGTGGCAGAAAAGTGACAGTTGTGGTGGGATCTATCAATTTCCCAACCCACTTTAGATGAAAACACGGCCACTTAACGCCTGGACAGCTAGCTACGTTTGTTCAAAGAAGTTGCAGTTTATCAGACTAAAATTTAGACTGAAGTAGTAGGGCTGAGAGATTTGTCGGTTGATTTATTTAGCTAATTTAATGGCTAAGAGAAGAGACAGGCTGGAGAAAATGACAGAAAGTTTCCAAAGTTTGGAATCAGTTCAAACGTAATTAAAACGAAAACTCTGTACAGTGTGTCTACTGAAAAACCGAACTAGCTTACCACAATAATAGCACGACGCCAACGCTTCAGCATCTCAACAGAAAACATTTCTCATCCATTCCACGAAGCGGACCCGACAAAAGTAAATCACGGAGTTGTATGGACGATGAAACTACACCAAACACACCAACTACCAAAAAAGAAAATACGTAGCAGTGACCACAATTTGATCTCAAGAGCCGACTTGTTGACTATCCTATCGGAGAAGCAGCTGATTGTTGCGCACCACTCTCTCTCTCACTCTTCACGGAGGAACAGCTGATCAATGATCTACTAGCATAAGTGTAAAAGAGCTCAATCTATTTTAATTTAAAATATTATATATAAATTAAAATAGATTGAGTATAATTAATATTTACATATAGGCCTATATACAGATCAGTCTCAGGTTGAAACTTGTAGTTCTGAAAGTTAAGTTGCACAACTTAAGGTCATGTTTATGTATGTTTAATGTAGGCCTTAGTGCGAGGTTGATGTCATTTCAGAAAATGTTTTCTTTAAACATTTTACAATGTAATATGGTACTTGAATACACTTCATATGCTTCGTTTTTTGAGAGATGATATTGTAAGCAATGTAAGCAACAAAAATTTTGCTTTTTCCGAAAATTTAACCAAACTATTGTTTATTATTGCTCTCCAATAAAACAAAAGTATTTCTTATCCGATTAATCGGTAGAATATTCGATTACTAAAATAATCGATAGCTGCAGCCCTACTGGGAGCAGAGCGGAGCTAGCTGCTCCGAAGATGGGTTAAGCTAACGTTGCTGGCTAGTTAGCTAAGCCAGCACTGCCCCTGTTCACCAGTAGGCTAATTTTCTGTAACCAATGTAGATTTAAAACATGGTGGAATAATCAAGCTAGCTAAGAAACTAGCCAGCTATACCCATGGATGTATTATAAGAAAGTTGTCTCTGAAAAACCCTGGATGTATTGTGATAAGTATATTCATCATTGTTTCGGCTGTTTTTCTGCCACCACAATGCGTGCGCAACTGTGACATACACTCCAAATTGGTCTATAAGGTGAACTGTTCTTAATGTTTAAGTTTGTAGGTATGTAAAAGGCTAAATCACACTGACCGGAGTGCGCGGCATCTGAGCACCATGCGGCGTTGAACTGGAGGCCAATCCAGGGTGAGATGGAGTGGTCGAACCAGCTGAGCCCATGTGCTGCTGTTGGAGGGGCTTGTTGGAGCCGGGGCCCTGGCCAAGCTGGTTCTGCTGGGGGGCTGAAGGTGGACCCAGCTGTGGTGCGTTAGGGGTGTGTGGCTGTGGGGTCTGGGACCCAGCGAGTCTAGGGGGTGTTTGATGAGGAGTGGGAGATCGGCTGTGAGCAGGGGAGGGCGAGCCACGCATGGCTGCCAAATGGGGGATGGAGTTGGGTTGCTGGTTTGTGTTAGATGGAGTCATTGAGGGAGCAGGGGCTCCAACAGCTGAATTGGGACCTCCGCCACCCACACTCTGAGGACCCATGGGCCCCACTGTGGACATGCCACTGGGACCACTGGCTGAACCTGGCTGTGCTAGAGGACTAGCAACTGGAAGAGAAGGAGGAGTGCCCATCTGCGTCTTAAGATAGAAGAGGAGGAGGGTGAAGAGAGAGGGGGCACAGACAGGAAGGGTGCACAGGAAGAGGATCAATAAAAGGTATAGTTCACGAAGAATATTAAGCATGTCTGACATGATTTTTAGGATAATCTATAAATTATCAATTAACAAATTAACAATTTGCATAACCTTTAAAGTCCTCAGTGGTTTCATTTTAGGCCTTTTTTTTTTTTTTTTTTTTTTTTACTGCAGGTGCTTTTCTATTAAGCCATGATGTTTTTAAGATCACTACATAAATATATTTCATGATCCAAAGATCCTGCCTCAAAAGTTCCCTACTCCAGGTCCCTGGTAGTACTCTCTGATGGCACAGGAACTACTGGGGGCACCGTTTGTTATACTGGGTGTTCCTGATTGGTCAAACACTTGCATTTCAAACTAGTATCTACAATCCTCCAACTTTAGATGGCATGTAAGTACTTCATAGAGTGTACTTCCTAAAGATATTACCTAAAGATAGAATCTACTGATTGTAACTATAGCTGTATCCTTGGAATCCTTATCATACAGAATGCCCAACCTCTGTCCTTAGTAAAGACTTAAGTGCAACTTGCCACACATCACCTATTAATAAATATCTGACTAACAGGAAAAATAACTTAAGCCACCATACCTGTGCCATGCCTGCCTGTGCTCCTGATTGGGCCATCCCAGGCTGAGCTGTTCCAACTCCTGGTCCTGAGCCAGGGAACTGTCCCTGGGACAGATACTGGTTCTGCAGCTGATTGACATTAGGCTGCCCCATCCTGGGTCCCACCATTCCCATCTAGAGGTATCAAAGAGCACAGGCGGGGGTTATGCACATTTTCTGACAAGCCATTCGAATGGTTAAAGTAGCATTAGTTTATTTTCACATCTAAATTGGATTTTGACATGCATACTTTGCTTTACTGTGCTGAACAACTTTCAAACCATTCACGCTGGTAGCCACTATATAAAAAGACAGTACACTCAAGTGAACTCTTAATTGTGTTTATAAGCACATTAAAACAAAAACATGTGATACATGGTGTGTGTTCAGTACTGACCTGGTTGCCAGATGCTCCTATGGGGAGAGGAGGCGTGGACCTCTGGCCCATGGACTGCATTCCCATCTGATTGAACTGATTCATACCTGACAAAACACAGAGACTGTTATGACACAACACATAACACGTCATGTGGAAACTAGTGATCAGCAGCCGATATTCAGTAAAGATACGCCATCGTGAGATCGGAAATTAGGATTTGTATGTGCAGATTTAGCTTTTTTTTTTTAAATATTGTATATGGGTTGATGCATGTAATATGGAACCAAAGCTTTGTATGTACTGTTGTTGGCACAACAAGCCCAATGGAAATTATACTGAATGGAAACACAACCACATTCAACTGCATAACCCACATGTGCCTATCACCGGGACAAGGAAAAACAAACCAGAGCCCAATTCCTTATCACCGCTGCTTTTCAACAAAAATTTGCACCATTCACCAGCCAAATGCTGGTAAAATATGCAGTTGGCTGGTAGATTTGCTTCACTCACCAGCCAAAAAAACAATGGTAATCATTTGAACATTCACTAGGCATTTGGCTGTTGGACAAAAAAGTTAATTATGCACCCTGATGGCGAGTTTGCTCAGCTGACAGTGAAAAAAAAAAGGCAGAGAAAGCAAAACCCAAACGCCAGGTTAAGCGGACCAATTTAGCTAGCACCCGACCTTATGACTGTGATGGTTAGATGGTAGAATTACATTGTATATTTCAGCTGTCCTTTTAGACTTACTGAAAGCATATTGTTGATAGAATAAGAAAATACGATTTACTTTTTGTGATTTTTTTTGATTGTTTATATAGAGAGTTTGGCCAACTCAAATCATGGGCGCCATATTGTATACCATCGTCAGGTGACTCTACAATGTACCACAGGCGTTAGCTAGCTGTCTAAACTTGTGAAAAGCCGAACAACATCCCCGTCCAAGCTGTGTTTCACTTTCCCTCCAATATTATTATAAACATAATAAAGACACCTGGACTCGGTCGAGACCAAAAGCCATATGACTATAGCAAGATCACAAGCATTTAGGTACATGGAGTGCTAGTGAAAAAGCTAACACTAGCATAAAGCACAGCTAACTTGCAACTTCATTCATTTCTAAAGCCTACTACACACCGAGACGATAATCGGCCGTCGGACAGTCTGGCGAGGTCAGTGACTCGAGTCTGTTCGGTGTTTTCTGTGCTGTCGTCCGTCCGAGGGGCCGTCGTCCTTCATTTTGGTCGATTTGACATGTATAATCGGTGGGGCGGGCACTGCCGGCAGTCGGACTCAAATGACCTATCTGATTGGTAGAGTGCTAACCCGGAAACGGGGAGCGGAATGAGCGTGACTACAGTCTCTCAAAATCTGACGAAAATCTTTTAAACTGAGCTTTGTCGATCTGAAATGAAGACAGATTCAGCAACTGCACGGCCTATTTCTCGCTTAAAATGTTTTCAGAAACACGTTTCGGTGAACTATTTTAGTACAATATGAGATCGTATTCTGAACAAACCGCCATGACAGTCCGTCTTTGAATTTCCAGAGAAACCAGACCCACGTGATGTGTTCGTCCAATCAGCTGCCGGTTTTCATTTTTGGGCGACAATACAGATTAGCGCCGCCTGCTGACGTATTACGTCTCGTCGCTTTGGTGTGTTCCGAGGCACTCGGGGAGACTGATCTGTCCAACTGCCTTTTCTGCCGAGGGTCGGCCGTCTGGTCAGTGTGTCTGCAGCTTAAAGCAGTGTTAGAACTTTTTTGACAGCATGGTTTACATTAACGATGGCATTACTATATTTGTCCTATGTAATTTGTTATCATAAGTCGAAGAGAGAAATTGACATTTACCTCACACAATAAGGACCTTCAGCTCCCATACTTTTCGCCTTTTTGGTTCACAGGGGAACTTTTTTCCGCTTCCCTGTCTTTCACTGCAGCCAAACACAGTTTGGGCATTTTTTTCAGTGATTTGTCATTTTTTTTATATAATTTATTACATTTTTCCACTATTCCCTGCAATATGTCAATGGGAATCAGATGAATGTTGGTATACAACAAGAAGTCCACGAAACACGTGACCACCTCGGAACTAATTGCATAACGGAATAGCTCAGAACATTCAATTCTCAATTGGCCAAACTCTCTATATAAACGGCTATAAATAGCTTTTGTTACGCTGCAACCTGGTGGAGATCCCAATACAAAACAACACAGTCAAACGGACCTATCCTGTAATTATAGCTATACCAGCTGCTATACAAAACAAAACAAAAATGATCGATATCGGCCCTCAATGGTGTTCGGCAATCGGTATTGGCGCTCAAAAAAACGTGATCGGGGCATCTTTAGCTGATACTATTTATTGAATAGTTCTCATGCATGTGCAGTAGCGCGGTTTCTATGTTGTTGTGCAAAAGTGTGAAGTGTTCCAAACACAATGCCGTGGCAACACCAGGGCACAAAATATCACTAGTAAACCATGCCTGTGAAAACAGGTTTTAGTCTCTTTGACTTAAATCGACATTTGCGCTGATACAACAAATAAAGTGTGTCAAATTGGTCCGCCCATAAAGTGATTAATTTAAGTAAAGCATCCTGGTTCCCAGTGGTTCATTACCTGGGCCTTGCATCCTGTTGACCATCTGATTTGGTCCAGCCGGTCGCACCATTGATGGGTCAGGGAGTGGGCCGTCTGTAAAAACAGAGACAGGAGATTAAGAAAATCAAGCTGTCATCTGTGCACAGGAGAGAGGTAGAGGTGGAAATGCCCTAACCAAGCATGTGTGGAAAGGTTTGTACAAACTCTGGAATGGTACAGTTTTTACATTTTCTGGGAGCTTTTTTTCCTGCAGTTTTGAGGCTCTCACAGAAGATCTGTGGGACAGTTAATTACTAATGTGTATAAAATATGAACCAACTCAAGAAACAGACTGAGACAAGCATAACTAGATTAACTGGGAGAAAACGCTGGACAAGGTTTAAAGCATGGCATGAAAAAAGAAACAAAATGGGATTGATGTTAACACCCCTTCTCTGTTTTATATATATATATATATATATATATATATATATATATATATATATATCTATATATATATATATATATATATATACACACACACATACATACATATATACATACACACACACATTTCATTTTTAAGTAGGATGACAATGATGATAACTGTCCAATAAACAAGCTATGGGCAGGTCCATTCTTTACCTTTAAAATCCAGTCTAGGGCTGCACGATATGAGGAAAATATGCGATTTGCGATAACGTTGTTGAATATCACTATAACGATATTACTTGCTATAAATCAAGAGATATTAAAGTGTACTCAGTTCTGCTGCTTTCAGTGTTAAAATACAACAAATTACTTTATAATTTAAAACAAATGAAAGGAAATCATTTCCAACATTCTTTTATTGAACAAACTGAACATTGAATATAAAAGGCACCACTAAAAAAAAAGAATGACTTTTTAAAGTGTAATTTTCTACTGATATTTTTTTCAACTAACAACAAATCTCGGAGTGTCTATCGTGATATGTCGCAGCCTTTTGCGATATGTGTATTGTGCCAGTTGATATTGTGATGACGATAAAAAATATATATCTATTGTGCAGCCCTAATCCAGTCAAAGAGACATAACCTATATCTTGAAAATGGACTTAACTGAGCCCTTAAATTCTGCTAAATGCAGCAAAAAGAGGACATCAAGATATAAAAAAAAAAAAAAAAAATAATCATGCAGTCACAAATCATGGCTTGTTTTAAATCTCAAACCATGAGGTGAGCGATACAAAACAATGCTAAAATGTCCCAATGTCACATTCCGCTGGATTAAATTATTATTCACATGACTGCGTGCAGCCCAGCGTAACATTAGCTCATCCAAGTCTACAGATGCAAGTCCACTCACTTGGAGGCAGTCCAGTGGGGGGCTGCCCCATGCCTGCAGGCCCGAGGCCCAGACCCTGCTTCTGGAGCCGGGTCCGCCTCTTCTCTTCTAGCTCCTTCTGGATCTTATAGATCTTCTCTGCTAGCAGATGATAGTACTCAGCCTGTCAAAAAAAAAAAAAAGAAACGTAGCAAGGGGGTAAACTTCTCAGACATGGAAGACAGTAGAGAAAAAAAAAAAAAAAAACCTCTTTGAATATCTACTGTTGAAATAAAACTACAGTAAAAGGTTTTATGAGGACCTCTAACAACTAAGAAAAAAAGACAGTTAGCAACAGTATAACACACAGGAAGGGCTTTATCTGCTGCAGTAAACTTAATCCAAACCTAGTCCAACAATGTGACATTTATTTTACTTGGCTGATCTACTTAACCAGGCTGATCTACGATGGAACAAGTAGCTGTATACAGCTGCAAAATGAAGTTCAAACTTCCCAGCAGTCTTCCTGTTTTGCTGAGTAACGCACCGAGCTAAAGGAGAGAGCAACTTACTCTACTGTTGGCCGACTCATACATGTCTCCCTCAACTTTTCTGGCATAGGCTACCAGGTTCTCCATTCGACGGTCCTTGAGAGCAGCAGGATCTGGAGTTGGAAAGATGGCCTGAACACTGTGGGTGGGAGAACAAATAGAAGGAGAGCAAAACGAGGAGGTGGGGGGAAGGAGGTGAAAATGTCATAGTTAACTCCTCAAGTCAAAATATTGCTTAAAAAAAAGGGTCTGTACTGTACTGTCAATCTGTAACATTACATTAATATAAACAACAAATATTTGCTATGTAAAGAAACAGCGGAGTAATGACGTTCTGAGCAGAGAATGAAGTCACACTCCCTCGGTGTGTGTTGTAATCTGAGCTTCTCTGTTCTTCGTTCACGCGCGTGTTAGTACATGTGGCCGTAAAAAAAAGGGTAGGGGAGCGATCGGTAAGAGCTGTGTGGAGGCAATCCCAGCCTGCTGTTTTTCAATATTCCGAGTACAGCCCCTTTAAACACAATATGTCTTTTCTTGTTTTGTTTTGTTGGCTAGTGGCTCCACTACAAGAGGCACTACCTGATGAGTGTGCATGCGTCTTTTGAAAAGTGTCAGTGCATAGTCAAAGCCTTGGTGTTTATTGTGGTTAACGTTACCGTCCATCAGCAATAAATATATTGTCACGCTCTGAATATTGTCCGCTAGTGCTTATGAAGGCTTGCTAACGTTATGAGCAGTTATGTTTTCAGAGGCACAAACTGGGGCTAATCTCAGCCAGCTTAAAATGGTACCCATGGCATGAACATTTCACTTTATGAGGTTTTTTAACATTAATATGTGTTCCCCTAGCCTGCCTATGGTCCCCCAGTGGCTAGAAATGGCAATATGTGTAAACCGAGCCCTGGGTATCCTGCTCTGCCTTTGAGAAAATGAAAGCTCAGATGGGCCGATCTGGAATCTGGTCCTTATGAGGTCATAAGGGGAAAGGTTACCTCCCCTTTCTCTGCTGTGCCCGCCCAGAGAATTTGGCCCGCCCATGAGAAAGAGAGAGACGTCATGGCTTGCAAACGAGTGAAGCATGGCAGTTGGTCAAGGCCACACCCCCACCCTCCACCTTGCCCCCCTCCCCCCCTCTCCTCCTCAATAGCATTTAAAGCTACAGACACAGAAATGGCACGTCCTAAGGAAAGCTCATTGTGGAACTGGCTCGTAGTGGCTGTAATTCTGCACCAAGGCTGAATTTTGGGAAAGAGACTTCAGATACAGTATTAGGGGACCACTAAGGCCTATATAAAAGAGACTTCAGATACAGTATTAGGGGACCACTAAGGCCCATATAAAAGAGACTTCAGATACAGTATTAGGGGACCACTAAGGCCCATATAAGAGAGACTTCAGATACAGTATTAGGGGACCACTAAGGCCCATATAAAAAGAGACTTCAGATACAGTATTAGGGGACCACTAAGGCCTATATAAAAAGAGACTTCAGATACAGTATTAGGGGACCACTAAGGCCTATATAAAAAGACTTCAGATACAGTATTAGGGGACCACTAAGGCCTATATAAAAGAGACTTCAGATACAGTATTAGGGGACCACTAAGGCCTATATAAAAAGAGACTTCAGATACAGTATTAGGGGACCACTAAGGCCTATATAAAAGCATCCAAAAAGTAGCATGTCATAGGACCTTTAACTAAACTTTTTTAAATCAAAAGCAGACACATACAAGTGCCTACTACTATCTACACTCACACAATGTATACTGTTGGGGGGAAAAAGAAAAAAAATTACATTAAATACTTCAACAAAAATATGATTTAATGTACAGCACAAAATTACATTTGTGTGGCGTTCCTCTTTAATACTTACAGTTTGTGTACCAAGTGGTTTCGTAGGTCCTGCGTGATGTCCTCATGCCAGCTTTTCCTCATGCCCGAGGTAGAGGGAGGGCCTGCTGTGGGCATGGAGCCGACCCCACCGGCATCATTCATCAGACTGGGAGATATAAGAGGGCATCATTTGATTGATTAACTTCTTGAAGAAAAACAGACTTGTGTGCCCCGGTCTGACAAAATTAGCTGCCGAATGCCATGTCATGTTGTCTGTGTTCCTTCTTACCCTTGGCTGTTCACATTGAGGTGCATCATGGTATCCTGCAGCAGGCTGGCTTGTTGGCTCTGAGAGGAAGCTCCCACACCTCCATTCACTCCCATAGCATTCGCACCTACACATGGAAAGGGCAGGACATTATAAAGTTTGCATTCCTTGTGTTCCCCTACTAATAATAACAGTTATACTTCCTCTTTAACATGTACCTCATAATGTCGTCAAGCTACATGGCATCAAACGCATATTCTCCATGTGCTGATGAGATTGCGTTTTACCTGAAGCCCTTTTAAATATACCTTTGCTTCTGGCGATACAGGACTACTCAAGGCCACTTAAAGCATTTAACTCCCTATGCAATTCTCTTACTTTTTAAAATGTCCGGGCTCTGGAAAAATGCTTGGCCCTCAGTGCAATCAGAAACAGGGGAAGGTATATCTTTCTGTACAGTAAAGCAAGTGGACATGAAACCTAACTTACCCATTGGGTTCAGAGGCCTCATGCCAGTCTGGCCTTGCAAGCCTTGGTTGGACATATTGGGCTGGGCTGTCTGAACCTGGATCTGGTTTCCCTGGTAGGTGAGGCCCAGGGCTGCGTAGGCTCTCTCTATGGAACTGGGGTCAATCTGGCTCGGCGGGTTGAGGTTGGGAGCACTTGGTTGGCCACCGGGTACTGCCCCAAGAGAGCTGCCCAGACCTGCAGCGGCCGCACCGAGTAGAGCTGTGAGGACATAAAAAGAGGAGAGGAGAGTGTCAATAATACATCTGATCTGTAGATATAAAATAACATAAGAAAACCCTGTGACTGAATATTTATGCAAACCTCATGCCGTAATCATATTATCGTTTAGTACACTATAAATTGTGTTTAGCTCACTAATACATAATAAATACATATATAGTGTACAGTGTAGTGTCAAGAAAAGGGAACGTATGATGTTGTTTGGTCAGATACAGACACTCACACTGCGGGTTCCTCTTGTCCCCAGCATTCTTCAGTGGCAGGCAGACAGGACAGTCATGTCGCGTGCAGTTCTTCCAATGGGAGATGATCTGCCTTGATGATGCACAGTGAGCAACTGAGGATGAAAAAGGACAAGGAGAGTAAGGAAACACAGAGGTATATGAGGGAGGGAAAAAGAGGCAGGAGAACAGGAATGAAACAAAGTGAGGCCATGGCAAAAAAAAATTAAACAACATTAGAGAGGCCTGCGTGTTACCGAAAAAAAGCTGCTGACACAGAAAACTGTTACGAAGTTAACCTAATGCTTGTGTTATTTAATACTTTAACTAATACTTTAATGTACTACCCAAAACAAACTAACAGTATACTAACAAGTATTGTCTGTGTAGTCAGAACCTTTAATATCTTATGTCTCCTGCGTTGTTTGCCTAAGAGCTATACCGTTGCATTGGTTGACATATTCCTTCAATAGTAAGATTGACAGCCAGTGTAGTTAACTTCTCACAGCTCTTCAACCTCAGAACAGATATCAATGTCAACAATGAACCTCAATCGCTGAGCATGCACGGTGACATCTGCCCTTCTCTATAGAAAGTAAATCACAATAATCAGTGGATTCAAAATAAACAACGTTGGCCGTGTTAAATCGCAACGAAGGGATAAGTTATATGCGGCTACCTAATGTTTGACTAGTATTTTCCGATGACAACTTCCGCAGTTCTACAGCAATGTTGTACGCGTAATAGAGTCGGTCAACACAAACAATATACGTTAACTGGATAAATACAGGATGCTTGTGATCTCACTAGGTTTGTTTATTATAATTTAAAAGATAAAATAACTCTGTTAGCACGCATGTCTCAGTAACGAGCCTGCTTCTCAAACACAGGGACACATCGAGTACAGGAGCATGCAGCATCCCTTAAACTCACCCTGACAGGACTTGCCAGCCTGGCAGTGAGTCATGTGGTTGAGGACGTTCTTCATAGTTCGGCAGTGGGGTAGGTTGCACTGCCGGACTTCACCGTTGGCCTGCTCCCGCCGCTGGCACTTGTGTGCGTGGAGAAGGAGTACCAGTTGCTGCTGGATCAGCTTGCGCTTCTCAGGATCAGCTGTGGGTGGTGCTCCGGCAGCAGCAGATGCTGCAGAAACCTGGGTACCGGGACCCACCAGACCTGCCTGAGTGTTGGGCACCATCCCTGGGGCTCCTCCCACAGGGGCACCAGAGGGACCGCCCACACCCGTTTGTGACTGCTGGGAGCCCTGGAAAGTAAAGGAGGAGGGAATAAGAAGACGTGAACGAGACAAGAGCAGCACATAAAGAGGAAATAGGGAGAGGTTAGGTAGAAGGTAACAGGGAGTAGAGAGGCGATAGGAAGAAAAGAATAAGAAGAGAGGAGGTGGTGTTTAATTTAGAATAAGGACGAGATTGAGGTAAGTGAAAAGAAACAGGGAACACAGAGCAGTACAGTGGTGCAGTGGGAAGAAAGGTAGGAGGGAAGAGATGAGAGATAAGGGAATCATTTTTGAGCTGATACTTAAATCTGCCAACTTGGTAAAAATAATTATATTACATTTTTTCAGTGAGTTTGTATTTGTTTCCTACCATGGCGGCCATTCCCTGCATGGGCTGGTTCTTCTTGTCCACATTGAACTGGGCCATGGGACCTTTGTTCTGGAGCTGAGGGCCCAGCCCTGCACCTCCCAGACCTTGATTCCCCTGCCCTGCATATGGACCTCCAAAAGGGCCCCCTGGGTTCCCCATCATCCCCATCTAGAAGTAAAAAAGGAGGAGGAGGAGAGAAAGGGAGTTAGTTAGAATGATGAAGAGATATGAAGAGTATACGAGAGTGATGTAGGATACATCAGGCAAAGTAACAACAATTAACGATGTTGATGCACCCACATTTCACCGATGTTATCGGTGATCGCATTTGAACTGTACACGTTAACAGCATTTTGTGTTCTGCCAGTTTGCAACATAATCTTCCAGTGTCTCCCCAAGATCTCCAATCTGAGCCATTAAATGAGCAGGACCTCACACCATGAACTCCATCAAAGCCAAAGCATTCATCTCCCAAAAGAACATGTTTATACATCTTGCGCTTTCTACTGCTCAAGAACATTGAAGTTACCCACTACTGAAAAGAGAAAATGTACTTCTAAATCGCATCAAGTAATGTGTAATTAAACCATTAAAAAAAATCATTTGAAAATTATGCAAACAACAACTTAACATCAACAGAAGTAACAGTAGCCAGTAGAGTGTTTAGTAGCAATCTGACATAGATCCGCTTTTCTCCCTGCACACTGAAGGGGTTATTTGAATTTTTTAAATCACTGATCTATTTATCATCAGTGCCCCTGTCTTTTACTGCTCCCTATACCTAACCTAGAAACCCTCTCACTGCTTTTGAGCTCTATGGCGAAATCAAACATCAGTGTCTCCACCACATTCATTCATTCAACATCTTACTGTCACTCCTGTGGGACTGTCAATCACACAAGCAGAACAGTTTTCTGCCACTTCAACTCTAAGCATAAATGTGCTGTTTGTCGCTCATGGTTGGTAGAATACAGACAGTCGTGGACCCAAAGCACCACTTTTTGTGGTTGTGTACAAAATAAACATCTTTCTGGATAGAGAACCAAACTACAGCCTAGGGATGCATGATACATCGACTCAATATCGTTATCGCAATATCACAATTTTGTGGAGCGCTGCGTCCCGTCCGTTGGCTGTGTGGCTTAGTAGTGTTTGATTTAGAGGCCGCTTGAAACGCTATAATGATCATGTTTCATTGGTCAGTTACCGTGCCACTTGCACATGTTAGTACACGTCAGCGCACGGGGCCACTACGTGACAAACCCTATGGAGCGTACCACGTGTGTGCGTATTTCAACAGAGTGACAGTGTAAGTGAAGAAATTGATAGAGACAACTAAACGGAACAAATCAGCGAAGCAAAAGAAAAGTTGTGTCCTGTTCTCTTTATTTATTTTATACTGTACAACTAGTAAAACATGTCCCTTATTTATTTATTCATGTTGTACCAGTCCGCAGTCAATATCGTGCAACCCTACTACAGCCTGCAGAAAAGTAGCATAAGTTAAAGGAAAAACTAATAATACAATTTTATGAATAGGTTTTGCAACAATCAATCATGTGCAAAAAACTTGCTGTTATAAACTATACTCGGTTTCACTAAATGATGAAATGTAAGTAATGACGCCTTTATTAGTTATATACCTAAGCTTGCTAAATTAGTCCATGTTTCTGTTTCAAACTTGAAAATACAAGATTATATTTTCACCCGATATGACATTTACAACATTCTTATTACATATAAATTCCATCAAACTTTTAAAAATAAATGATGTCAAACCATTTTCATAGGAAAAGAACAGCATTTCTATAATTGAAGGAGTCGCTACCTTGTTCATTGCTCCAGGTTGCTGGCCTCTCATCCCGGCCTGACCCCCGGCTCCCTGCTGCTGTAGGGTCTCCGCCAACAGGTTGCCGTTGCCACCCATCCCCTGATTCCCAAAGCCCATCCTGGGGGAGCCATTCATCACTTGGCTCCCAATCATGCCTGGCTGCTGCTGTCCATTATTGCCTTTCGGCTGTGCTCCCATCATGGCCCTGTTCATGCCACCCATCATTCCAGCTGCAGCATTCTGTTGCTGCTGCATCATGTTGGCCTGCTGCTGGGGTGAGAGGTGCTGCTGCTGCTGCTGCCCCTGGCCCATCATCTGCGGAGGCCCCTGGCCAGGGGTAGCCTTCATGTTGGCCAAGTGTTGCCCCATGGTGGTGGGGCCTCCTGGGCTGCCCATGGCTCCTTGGTGTCCCTGTTGGCCCGAGGTGGGTGCCCCTGAGCGCAAAAGCTCAGACAGCTGTTTGTGCTTGGCCACCGCATCCTGGCCTCCGCCAAGTCCAAGTCCCATTCCTCCTGCAACTCCACTGCCTCCTCCAGGACCCAGCCCTGCAGGTCCTCCTCCCAGAGTGGTGTGCAATTGGCTGAGGTCCCCGCCATTGACCAGGCCTGGTTCATTAGAGCTGATGAGCTCGTCTGGGAGATCATGCTCCAAGTCAAACAGTGAGCCAAAATCTAAAATGGAGAAGAAATGCAAAGTTTAGGCGAGGAGAGTCAATGAGATGGGAGACAAGCAGGGAAATGTGAGAGGAAGACAAAAAGGGCCACAGCCATGTTAAGCTGGTGTAATCCTTCATTTTTTCAGCATGACTGAGAAAATGCAATTGCATGTTTGACAATAAAAACTGATAAAAGCTGTTTAGGAGGTGTATGGACAATTTTCTCCCTTCAGAAATTAATAACATGCCAGAATAATTACACAAGTGAGCACGAAGTTTCAGGTGAGTTCCAGAAGAATTGCATGCACAAACATACATTGCAAACACACACGCCCACATGGTTTGCTCGCACAGAGAATCCCTGACCAGTAAAGTGATTCAACATGTTGCAAAGACAGGTTTGTACAGACAAGGTGACGAATGGACGACGTAAAAGTAACGCCACAAAATGGAACCAAGTCAGTAGAGACGCACACTCACTGTGTAAGTCTGTATCGAGTGAGTTCAACAGCACACAGCTTAGGCAGTCAAATAAGATACATGATGTCCATCACGTATCTTTCTTTTTCTTTATGATGGACATCAAGACCAAAACCTCCCTGCAAATTTAGAAAAAGTACAGGATCTAATTTAGTCCTAACTGTCACTTGTAATTGGAATTTGACAGTCGTTTCTTAGAATTGTGACCATGTCAAATGATTAAACTACAATGACAACAAAAGCACAGGGTAAACTATTATGCAAGGACTTGTACCAATTTCTCATATCAGTCTTCTCAATTTGTGATATGCTTTTGGTTCTCAACTTAACAATACACACACCGATGGTAGTGTCACAAATGATCTTCGAAGACAATAAATGTAAGTGCAATAACTTGCATTCCTTATACAGATTCCTTTCTTGACAGCACTGCACTGACAATTGAAAAATATCATGCAAGGTAACGTAAATGTGTCAAACGTCTGGAAAGTCCCTGTCCACGGATGCTGACTGCCACGGACAACCTGAGCCGAGTGGACAGCCCAAGATGCAGCTGTTCATGGTAAAATGAATGATTAAGTGATAAAATGGAGCAGATGCGTGCAGCAGTATTTGCTTGCTAACTTGACTCGCTGGTTAATAACCCAGTGGCAGGACATGGCGCTGTCCATGCTCCACAGTTTTGCTCTCAGGCCACTATTCCAGGTGCTGTCACACGCCATCCACAAAAACACACACCAACAATGGCAATTTAGCTAAACAATCAGTCGGACCCGTGGGCCTAAATTTGTCTCTTCCACAAGGCTTGCCTCGCCACCATCGACAACCTCTGCTTTCGCCAACACTATTCACTGTAGCTAACGTTAGTTGGGAAAAGGGTACGAGTTTTGATGGGGCAACACAACAGATTGCTTTAGACGCTTGAAGCCTTGGAAACTCAAATCACAGAATGGGGGTAACTGTATCTGACTGTCAATTTGGCACAACTGTAAGAAACCAAAAACTTTATCATGAGTTGACTTGGCATAGAGCTTATTATCAGCCCGGCTAAGGTAGCCATTAGACACGGGACCGTCAGTTGGGGATCCGCATTCAGTTAGCTAGCTAGCCTAGCGTTTTGCTAACAGAGCTACCTCCGGCTAAAATGGCTGTTAGCATGCGAGCTAGCTGGGGGAGCTCTTCTTCACGTCCGACACACACTCACTACTAGGAAGCTAACATTAGCAAGCTACGACAAAAACAGAAGAGTAATCCCGCGTCTTTTTCCTCTTTCAAGTAAATCCAGTCCGCCGAAAAATAACAAACTTAACGAATAACACCGTAACAAATGATATCATAAAATAATACTTACCATTTCCATCGCTGGCGGAGGCGGAAAGTGCCGGAGAGGAGAGTTTAGGCCTTTTGGCTGAAGGCGGGCCAGAGTCCAGAACGTTCTCGGCCATATTTTTTCGAAATAAAAATATATAAAGTATCCACAATTGCAGACGTTTTCACGCCCTTAGAAGCTCATTCCTTTTCGTTTCCAATATTGCGACTTTTCCCCCTCCTTTGGGGGGACTAAGAGGGGGAAAGTCCCGTGTACAAATTACTCCTCTTTCCCTGGGTTCGCCTCTCGATTTCAGCCTCGGCGTATATCAACCCCCCTCCCTCCCTCGTCGGATTTTTTGTTCTTTATAAATTTCTGCCAGCGGAGGAGGAGGGGGGGGTCGGTGAAAGTAAAGAGGGAGACACACGCAGCGGCTTCCCTCTAAACTTACACAGCCTCTTCGGATGTAAATAAACTATCCCCGGGTCTCTCTCCCATGGTTGCATCCGTCATTTCAACCTCCTTTCCAGCGGAGTCTGGATGGAGATAATGTCGGGCAGAAAAGGCTTCTTTGCCTGCGAAGTGATGGTGGTGCTGCTGGTGGCAGCGGGTATAAGGATGCGTGGATGCAAATAAATAAAAAAAAATAAAGCTGACAAATGTGCAGCTGCAATGGTGAATAAAGTATAATGCTTATTCGATGGACTATGCATGTAAAAGAAAAAAAGAAAAGTTAGTAATTATGAAATGTATCCATGCAGCAACCTGAACTTGCAGCTGCTTTTTGATGAGGTTTAGTTGCAAAGATTAAAGTTGGATTATGTTCATCAGTTATCTAAATGCAAGTAATCTAATTGCCAATCAGTTTTGCAGCCAGTAGCTACAATTAAAAGAGCAAAATAAACATTTAGTGCAGCAGACCAAGGTGGATTCACAAACACTGAAAACAGTATGCATGAGTGGAAAGACTTGGTAAAACTTGATTACAATAACTGACATTCATTAAATGTAATGCCCAGTCCTATCTGCCTTATTTTTATTTGTTTGCTTTCTCATAGGCAGAATGGTGACTTATGCAATTTGGCTCCATGGCCAGTCTCACTCAAGCCCTCAGTCAAAAAAGTAAGAGTCTTGTTCTAGTACCAACACAGCCATCAGCCTTTACTCTTATTGCTGAGTATTTATTCCACCTGTAAATGTACATTTGCTGCTTGAGTCTTAACTTCTCTTATGGATCACACTAAATAATTTACTGGAGGAAAGTGTTCAAAATCATCCATAGTCTGTTACCTACTGGAAAGCAATTACCAGTTTGAAAAGCCAACATTTTTTTCTAAGCCTGCGTTTACAGCAGCACAAGAGGAGTTGCATTATACACTACAACATAGATGTAACTGCTTCACATTTAGTCATGGTCAGCATGGTTTTATGTTTTTCAACTTCATCTGTACTACAATTTAGAATAAAGTTTTGTGAATCTGAATTGTGTTTGGCCACCAATTCATGATGACTGTCCAGTGGGATAAAAGCAGTTTGTGAAAGAAGAAAACAAATGTGTTTGCTGTCAGCAGCAGTGGGGAAGAGTGGGATTTTTCAGCTAGAGATGCATAATGTGATGTATCTTTCTAAACCTGTTTGATTCAGACCTTTTGGGGATGCATACTGTGTTCATAAAAGTTTTAAATGGCATATTAGGAGTATAAAGATATACACTGCTTATAGTCATTGTTTGAGAAAACATGAGCTTCTATTACTTTGTTTTATTCTCCCCAGTTGTGGTTACTACAACAAATCCATTATGACAATATTTTTGAAGGTTAAACTCAATTGACGTATAGTAAAAAGTAAGAATGGAAATGCCTCTCTCTGAGAAATGCTCCCCTAATAAACAGGTTGTAGTTTTTTTTTTTCAAATCTTTGAATTGTTTATCACAGCGCATAGCCACTAGGCCCCACAGGTCCTAAGTCCATCTTGGTGAAGATAAAAACTGTGGTTGCTCACAGATTACAATCAGAGGTCTATCTAAATTTCTCTATAAACAATCTCATGTATCTTCTGGATACTTTTTTACTATGTGGCTGCAAGGGAGGTTGTCACATCCACTGACCTGCTTTCAAAAGTGGCATTCCACGGCATGAAAAAAAACTATACGAAGGCTTCACCAAAACCTGCATTATCGTTTAATAACCACATCAGTGAATCATAACACTTATGGACAGGACCATAAGCGCATATTTATACTAGGAATCAAACCCTGGCAGTGTGGGTATCATGCCATCACTATTTTGTATATATTTGTCTCTGTTTTGGTATTAATTGTTTATTCTTATTAATGTTTAATATGTTTGTTTGTTTGTATGCACCCAATCATCAAGGAAAATCCCATGTAGTTCCACTACTGTGGTAATAAACTGCTTTCTGATTCTGATGCCCAGTCACGACTAGATTAACATGCTAGTGGGCCCTGGGGCAAAAAAAACTACTTTGCCAGTGATCAGCCTTACTTACTTAGAACAATTTTAATATGTTGAAGAACAGTTATCGGAGCCTGTTTGTACAAAGCTTGAAAATATAATAATATTGATTACTTTGACTAAACTTTGCATGCCAGGGCCTAAGTCATTCATGGTCCTTATTAAGGTCCCTACCAATGTGATATTGTGTTTATGTCAAAAAGAATAGAAGAAAAGGGCTTCCAGTGTGCCACCGAAAAAAACTAAATAAAAACAATTGAAATCTGGAAACGCAAAGAGTAGATATTGAAGCTTCAGATGCTTATTGATCACCAAATATACAAACAGAGCAGAAGACAAACATTCGTTTAGGGTAAGCTTTAATACACAAGTTGCTTTCAAGTTTATAAAGTGCGTAAATGGTGCATATTCCCTAACAAATGGAGAAAAAAAAACAATGGACGCACTGTGGCCTGCAAGGTCCTGTAGCAGTTGCCACCTCTGCCAGGCCAACCACACAACTTTGGTTAAAATACAAACATAAAGACTTTTTTTTAATTTGTATTTATTGCTTCACTCCATTACACCTACCCTGGACCCAAATATCAAAAGAGTCTACCTTTTAAAGGGGCAATGAGTACACATATTGTTATCCTACCTTTGCCAAGTTTATGGTATCCAATTGTTGTTAAATCAATGATAGGCTAATCTGATGATTTAGTAGTACAATTAGATAAAGGAATGGATGAAGAAATACATGGATGACTTTATTTAACTGGATTGTAAAAATCCAAAAAGTTGTAAATAATGAACAGCAAACAAAAGGAGTGTGTTGATGAAGACTTAGGGTTAGTTTATGAACAGTTGGTAGTGGTACTGCACCGTTACTTTGAATACCAACTGGTTAATCACAGAAGAGAAACAATTCACTTAAAGATGGAGGCCAGGCGAATTTCAGATTCAACTTAGATAGCCTGTGGTAGATTTAATTTCTAAAACAAAAAAAGCAACTGTACCCAAAACTACAGTTAAATCATTCCACAACCAGAAACCATGGAATACCAAAACTACCCGGCAGGCCATAAACACACTCATTGCCACCTACAAATTAGGACAGCAGTCTGGAAACGTGGACAATTATAAAGCAGTAGCCTACAATGTGAAATAAGTAGCAAAGAGGCAAAAAGGGACTACAGAAAGAGAGTAGAACTACAATTCCAGGAGGACAACCCCAAAAGCCGGTGGCAAGGTCTATTACAGATTAGAACCCCCCCATCTTGTCAAGTGCTGATGTGTCTATAGAAGTGAGTAAAATGCCTTTTATACTTGCTTCAAGGCCATCGGCAGCCAACAAGCAGAAACAGTTGAAGCAGAGGTAATGGATGGGTGCACCTCTCACCCATCTACCTTTAGTGCCTTTAAAGCACGTCTGTCTGAGCCCCTGACCAATCACTGTACGTGCTAACTGTTCTCCATCATTCAAGCTCTGTTTTGCACACCCTTATTCCATTATCTCTGCCTTGCCCCTTTTGCACAGTTGCACATCCTCACCTGCACTGTTTTTATATCTATCTGTTTACGCTCCTTTGCACTAATCCTCTGCATGCTCAACTTTTCTCCCCACCTTCATTGTCATACAATTCTTGTACACCTACATCACTATCTAGACCGCATTCTGCACCAATTGTATACTGACTTTTTATTACATTTTCAGCATTTATATAGTCTGCCTACTCATGTACATCGTGTTATTACTGTTCCACGTCACTATCTAGACCACACTGCACTAACTGTGCATTAACTCTTTAATACATCTCAGCATTTATTCTGACTGTCTATTCACGTATATTGTGTTATTAATGATCTACATCATTACCTACTGTATATTGACTCTTTACTACGTTCAGTCTCTATATAGATTGTCTACTCATGTTTACTGTGCTATTACTGCTTTACATCACTAACTAGACTTGTACTAACTGTATACTGACACCTCACCACATTTCAGCATTTATATAGACTGGCATTTCATATACATTGCGTTATATATCATCACTACCTAGACCACAATATGCACTTAACTGTATATTCATGTTTATTCGTTTTATTACCTTATCACTTTCGCATATGCATCGACTTCCTTACACCTCACTTTGCACCGGCTTTGTAATGCCCACTTAATTCTGTACTTTATGTAGCCTATTGTATTCTGCCTACTTAATTCTGTACTTTATTTAGCCTATTGTATTCTGCACACTTAAATCTGTATGCATCTATCTGTATTCTTGTAATGTATTGAATGTGTAACTGTATGTTGTCTTGCACGCCTATGCTTTTCTTGGGATCTCTTAAAGAAGTCCACCATCATTCCTGTACCCAAGAAAACAAGATCAGCCAGCCTGAATGACTGCCGCCCAGTGGCACTCACCTCTTTAGCGATGAAATACTTTGAACGACTGGTCAGTGATTACATCTGCTTCTCACTACCCAGCACAGTGGACCCATTACAGTTTGCATACTGTCCCAACCGAACAACAGACGACGCCATAGAACACATCCTCCACAACACCCTATCTCACCTGGAAAAGAAAGGAAGCTATGTGAGATTGCTTTTCATTGACTACAGTTCAGCGTTTAACACCATATTTCCCTACAGGCTTGTTACAAAGCTCAAGTACCTGAGATTAAACACCTTACTGTGCATGTGACAGACAGACCGCAGGTGGTAAGGGTGGGCGGACACACTTCTTCCACTCTCATCCTTAACACCTGAGCCCCCAGGGCTGTGTTTTGCGTCCCCTGCTGTAGTCTCTGTACACACACGACTGTGTAGCCCCTTTTGACTCCAACACTATCATCGTGTTTGCTGAGAACACACCTGTGGTGGTCCTGATCACAGACAACAATGAAAAGGCCGCCCAGAAAGAAGTAAAGGACTTGACCCGCTGGTGTCACGACAACATCCTACTCATGAATGTCAGCAAGACAACAGAGATAATAGTGGACTTTGGGAAGAAGCAGGGAAGGAACCTCTTAAGTCCCCCTTAATATCAATGGGTCCTCAGTGGAGAGGGTGGATAGCTTCAAGTACCTTGGTGTCTACATCACCGAGGGTCTGACCTGGGCACTGCATACTGACGCAATGGTGCGAAAGACAAGGCTTCCTCAGACACCTGAGGAAATTCCAGGTATCCCCTCAAATACTGAGAAATTTCTACTCCTACATCATCAAGGAACATCCTGACGGAAAGCATCACTGGCACGGAAACAGCATGGAACAGGACCGCAAGGCTCTGCAGAGAGTGGTTTGATCGGCTGAACACACAATATGTGGTGCCTTACCCTGCCTAAATAATATTTACACCAGGCGCTGCAGGAAAAAGGCTCTGAGAATTATATGTATATATCGGAGAAGTATAGCAGAACTTGTTTTTTCTTCTTTCCTACAACATTAACCATCTTACGACTCCTCAGATTTATCTTGTAACCCTTTGAATGGGGCCAGACCAATATTGGAAATCACTAAATAAATAAACTGTGCATCAATGCAAAAATATTCACAATCTACTGTGTCATTTTTCTGAACGAATGAGTACTCCTACTTTTCCAAGTATCCAAATCCAGGTTAGGTTAGCCAATACCCTTGCAATTTTACCTGTAGCTGTCAAAATATCTTGCTCCACACTAAAGTTGTGGACAGACCCACTGACTAACATTGCTTTCCTCAGGGCTTGCCACCAGCAGGACAAAATGAACAAGGGCAGTTCAGCACAAAATGCATGGAAGAAATCCTCTGAGAATAAGATGCATAATGTTGGCACAGACAAAAGGATGCTGGGCAGCAGGTGAAGGAAGCCATGAAGAGATCGCCAACTGAATACCTACATACACTTATTTCAATTCATGTGTCCATCCATTGGGGTGGCAGTAGCTCACTCTGTAGGGAGTTGGGTTGGGAACCGGAGGGACGCTGGTATATGTTCCTGTATGGACAAAAGTATGGTGGTGGAATGGTAGCTGGAGAGGAGCCAGTTCATCTCGTGCACACTGCCAAGGTGCTCTTGAGCAAGGCACCGAACCCCCAACTGCTCGGGGCGCCTGTCCATCGACAGCTGCAGCCCCCTCACTCTGACATCTCTCCATTAGTGCATGTATACAGTAGGTACTGAGCATGTATGACCATTGTAATTTCCCTTGCGGGATTAATAAAGTATAAATTAGAATTATTAGATTAAGAGAGTGCATGTGTGTATTGAAAAAGGAAACATCATACTCCTCACTGTCTTGGTCGTAGCCAATATAATAATCAGAGAACAGCCTACAGAAAATGGAATTTTACAAACTCATAAATTACAACATGCAGTTATTACATATTTCAGCTCACTTTACAAGCACGCAAATAGTTGCTAATTAAAACAGTAAAATAGATTATTATGGCAATAACAGAGTAAAATACAGAAAAACAGGCATGCACAAGTGTGTTTTCTGTAAATATAATAATATGGCAGATGCAAAGCAACAGACTGGAGGAAGTTTTTACAAAAGGAAGCAGACTTATTCATTGTTTGTATATTTAGGCTTTATATAGGCTACGAATTTAACCAAGCAAGGCAACCACTAAAACGTTTACTGTTACAATTACAACCACCTTTATTACTAACTTCCACTCTATTTATTAGTAAATTAACCCAACATTTTAACACTTCTACCCCCGTATACTAACAAAGACATTCTTAATTCCAGAGAGGGAAATATGTCTATATTAGATACTGAATTTAATTTATCAGAACTTAAAATATTATTCAACAAGATATGGAATCAGGGTAAATTACCAAAAGTATGGAAAGATGCAACCATTCTTCCATTTCCTAAGCCAGGAAAGGATTCTAGCAATCCAGAGAACTATAGACCCATTGCTTTGACATCCCATTTAGGAAAATTAATGGAAAAAAATAGTAGTGGCGCATTTAATTTACTTTCTTGAATATAAATGTCCATTAAAGAAATATCAAACAGGGTTCAGAAAAAGTAAATCAACTACTGATGCTTTAGTAAAGCTCAGCAATGAAATAGAGAAGACACTAGATATGAAAGAGGTCATGGTGGCAGTGTTTTTAGATACCGAAAAAGCTTATGAGATAAAATGGGAATCAGTGGGAGAATGTTATTATTATAATTATATCCTAGACTTTCTGTCACAACGTTACAATAAGGGTCAGAGTTGGTAATGGGATAAGTAAAGAGTTTATGGTTGAAAGTGGAATTCCTCAAGGAAGTGTTATTAGTCCCATATTATTCAATATTGTGGTAAATGACATATTTGAAAAATTAGGGTTGTTGTATGCAAATTATGCTGTTACATGGAAAAGGGGGCGCAACATATCATACATAACCACAGCTGTTCAAAAGGATATACAAGTAATAGAACAATGGGGTATTGATTGGGGATTTAAGTTTTCCATACCTAAAACAAAGTTATGTTCTTTACCAGAGAGAATATCCCAGAAAGTTATAAAGTTATGTTGTACAATCAATCAATTGAAAGAGAGAAGACATTTAAATATTTGGGGATGTGGTTGGACGAAAGACTTACATGAAAACATCACATAGAGCATGTTGAAACAAAATGTAAAAAGGTTCTAAATCTAATGAGGATGATCACTGGACAGTGTTGGGGAGGAGATAAGCAGTCTTTGATGTACATATATAAAGCTTTAATAAGATCTACCATAGACTATGGTGTAGTTTATAGTTCAGCATGCAAAACATCTTTAAGACAACTTGAGAGGAGTCAATTCAAAGCTATAAGAATTGCTTTAGGAGTTATACGAACAACCCCTACATGTGCTTTATTAGTAGAATCAGAAGAATCTCCACTCAGTCTAAGGTATGTTCAATTGTCTCTAACATACTGGGTTAGGTTGTTGGGAAGTATTAATAATCCAGCAATTTCTGTTCTTAATGATTGCTGGGAATATCAAACAAAATCAAAAGGGTTTGGGTGGAACATAAACAGTATAGCAGAACAATATGGAATTAAAGAACTGAAATGTAGTCCTTCTCTGGTTCTAAGTGCTATTCCCCCATGGGTTCTTCCATCACCAGAGGTCAATAGTGAACTATTGGAAGGAAAGAGAGAGTATCCAAATGAACAAAGTTGTTCAGCATATTGCCAGGGATATATAAAAACATCATTCTATGGATATGTTAAAATATATACAGATGGATCAAAAGATCCACAAAATGGGCATTGTGGTATTGGGATATATATTCCAGAATTTAACAAAAGAGATGGATATAGGTTGGATAATGTTCTATCTGTATACTCTATTGAGATGACTGGGATAATAACAGCTCTTAGGTGGATTGAAGAGGTTAAACCATTGAGAGCTGTAATCTGTACAGATTCCATGGCAGCTATTCATAGCCTAGATACAGGTCACTCATCAAGGGAAGATTTGATTAAATAAAATATTTACTATTACATCTCAGGAACCTTGGAATCATTATTCAGTTTTGTTGGGTTCCAGCTCATATAGGCATTAAAGGAAACGAAGAGGCTGATGAAATTGCGAAAAAGATGCTGAAAAACAAATATATAGGAATTCATGTTCCACTGGGGAAGGGTGAAGCCAAATCCATAATTAAATCTGAAAATATACAAAGATGGCAAAATGAATGGGAGGCAGAGTTTAATGCTAGACACAACCATAAAATACAGAAGAATGTGACCGGGGAAAAGGGTTACTTCACTGAGTTTAAACAGAAGGCAAGGCAAGGCAAGGCAAGGCAGCTTTATTTGTATAGCACATTTCAGCAACAGGACAATTCAAGGTGCTTTACATAAAAACAGATAAAAAATTTTAAAAAAAAAACAGGTAAAATACGAGAATAAAAGTTACAGTGCAGTATAAGAAATTAAACATTAAAGAGCAGTTAAACATATAAAAGCAGATACAATAGGAGATTTTAGGCTGCTAGTATGGGACAATGTGCTTACTTTGTTGCACTCTGTTATTCAAAGTCAGACACCATCATTTATTTTTGATAACATGACTTACAGTTCAGATATCCACACTTATTTAACAAGAGGAGCCAGTAGGGGGCAGATGATGTTACCTTTACCAAAATCCAATAACTTGAAAAAATGTATTTTATTTTATTTTTTTAAATGTCTTTTCTGTATATGTTATGACATGTTTTAATATTGTTTGACTAAATGTAGTGTTGGACCCCAGGAAGACTAGCTGGTCGTCAAGGCGTCAGCTAATGGGGATCCTTAATAAATTAAACTAAAACTAAATGTGTAAGCCGTTGCTCTATACACGTTCCACCTGCAATCCTTGCCGTTCCCAGAACAGGCCGGTCCCACCGGTCTAACAGAAAGGAAGAAGTGGTCTATGCCAGACTTAGACTAGGTCACACAGGATTGAATGCTACCTTACAAATAGTAGGACATGGTAATGGCTTATGCATAGAATGCCAAGACAAAGAAGATGTGGAATATGTACTTTTTGCATGTGAGAAATATAATGATAACAGAATAAACTGGCAGGAAGTGGAAGGAGAGAACTCAATACATGATATACTTGAAGAAAAGGGCATGACAAGGGAGAGACTTGACACACTTATTTTTCTTAATAATACTGGTAGAAGGAAAAGAATATACGTTTTTTTGTTTGTTTGTTTTGAATTAATTCAAGCCTAGACTCTATGAAGTTCATAGTACACTCCTGTACAGTTGGTGGCGGTATAATACAAAAGTAGTAATCAGCCAAAAAGAAGAAGAAGAAGAAGAAGAAGAAGAAGAAGAAGAAGAAGAAGATCATCATCTGCGATGACGTAAAAGGTAGGCGACCGCACAGTGCCGGGGGGCTACGAAGATATAGCTAGCTAGCTAAACTTATAGCCACATCCAGATAGTTTTGCAGTTTTATGAAACATTTCCATGAGGCCTTGGATGTTATTAACCTTTACGTAAGTAGCCACGTAAAGTAATAAGAAGCGAATTACTGCTTCATAATTTGAGAAACGTGCTATTGGCACTATTAGCAGTTAGCTTGCATGTAGCATGTGAGCTAGTCACACTTTTGTTTACGTTTTGACCAGCTTGTTCATAAAGCTGAGGCAGCTTTAACAGTTAGCTCAGACCAGTGAGTTTAACAGCGAAATTAATTAGAACGTGTTCATTATTTTTTTGCATGTCAGGCCTGGTAATGACGTTCACTTTGTGTGCACCTATTTAACAAAAGTTCTGGTTTGTAGAAGTTTGTGTTGTCTAGAAATGAACGCTTCATTGTCTAATGTACATGTTTCGTTTGTAGACTCTGTGTTTAGGACTTAGGATATTGTTGACACAATCAGATATCAGGATTATCAACCAATCAATTCAATATAAATAATCATTGTGTCATGTGTTTTCATATTGCTTATTTCAGGCAATGTTTAGTTTAGATGAGTAAATGTAGAGAAACTGTTATTTCTAATAGCATTGCTCATCTTTCATTTCAGTCAGAAGTTACAGTATTACTTAACTGGAATGCAGCATTTAAGACCAAGAAATATTGGACCAAGAAACAGTATAAAAATTATATAAACTATGTTCCAGCTCTGCCAGTGTCTGCCCCTGCTGACCAACTGTTTTCTCATGCCTAGTGTCTAGAAATGGGTGTTACCCAAAAGTAAATGTTTTCTGTCGTAGAATTAGAAAACTGTGTGACATACAATATCATCACTTTCCTCTGCAGAGCTCTTAGAACAACACCCTACAGCTCTAGCTCAAAAGAAGAGAGGATGCATTGGCTGTAGATTCTGCATTGCACTTTGAGGCATTGGTGGTCCTCTTGTGAGCAGAGCACAGGATGCCTTACCACTGCGTGGCTTATGGATGCGGAAAAACTGCAGAAGATGGTGTGACGCTGTTTAAATTCCCAAAAGACACTGAGGCGTTTCGCAAATGGGAGAAGCAGGTCCAGCGCACCCGCAGCCAGTGGGTCGCCTCACCCAACTCTCACCTCTGCTGCCAGCATTTTGGCAGGGAGTACTTTGAGCCAGGGACTCTAAAGCTAAAGCCGGGTGCTGCTCCTACAGTGTTTGTCCGTCCTCACTGTTCGTCATGTGATGGAGTGGGCTGTAGAAACTGCCTGCCTGCTATACAACGCCGGAGCATTACAGCTGAACCAAGAGACCCTACCATAAGAGTGAGTAGTTTTGGATCAGGAAAAGGTCCCTGCAGAGAGAAACAGCGAGTTTTTGTCATTATGAGAGTGTTAAACTAGCCTCTTGGTTGTTTACATGTATAATATAAAGTCATATTCACGCTTTCTATTTAGCACTCTGTTTTTTACTCTTCACAGGCAGAATGCAATGAAATGGCACCATTTGACTCGGATAATACTGATGGAGAATGTGACGACGACCATCTGACAAGAGGAGGGATGAAGCCGGGGGGAAAAAACAAAGAAGAACGACCAGGTGAGGAACAAGAGACAACATGTACAAAATGTACATTTCTGTCCGTTCATTTAAAAGCCATTTGAGCATGTGTTATGCTAAAAGTATTCATTTATCTTTACAGTGGTGTGTGAGATGTGTGGCACCACCGGCAATATTAGCACCTTCTTTTCGAAGACCAAGCGCTTCTGCAGTATATCCTGTTCACGGTCCTATTCATCGAACTCCAAGAAGACCTCCATACTGGCACGACTGCAGGTGAGAAAATATTTCAGTTCACTTGTTTGCAAGCAGAGTTTTATTTTTTTTTCACCCAAGTGATTCAACAATGCAAAAATGTGTCATCTTTATTATTTCTTTTTTGAGTTAAACACAGAGAGATTGACAGTTCAACCACTTGTACTGTTGACCACTATGTGACACCAATGGGACAGCTGACAGTAGTTGCTTTGCTTAATTAAATAATTTCACTAACTTTTCGGGAGTTTGGCACTTTGGTCACCTTAGGCATTTTGTGATAATAAGTGTCCAAAATGTTCTTTGTTTTGTGGGTTTAGACAGATCTGTCTGCTGTGTATACTTATGCTGTATCTGACAGTAAGTTATGTTAGTATCCAGGTAGTGTTGTTTTCCAATTTTATAGCTTCATAAATAATTTATTATACAAAAATGTGGTAGGTTCAGTCCACTTTTGGAGAAGCAGTGACAGGGCTTTCTCTCTTGACACCTCCCTTCATCTAGCTATGCTTTATTTTCCAATTCTTCTCGAGGCACAGAGAAGCTGCACTTCTCTTCAGACCCTTCACTTACAGACCTGAGTTTTACATGTAATCAAAATCAGCAGAGCATATCTTGCTTAACAGGTGTGAGAGCAGAGAATAAATGAGCACATATAGTTATGAAGAACTGCAAAACAATGTGAAATACATTTGGTCAAGACTTTAAGAGAATGTGGTCTCTCACTTCTTGTTTCAGTACTGAAAAGCATCAAGATGAAGCCATGTTTGTGGTTTTTGTGATTACTATTGCTTCGTTCATTAGAATACTCAGCCAAAAACAGACCCCGTGTGTGTGTGTGTTGTTCAACGAGACATTGAGTGTAACTAATGTATTTTTATTTTGTTGCAAATGTATATTTCCACGATTAATTACGAACAAAAGGTGGCGGTATTTTGCAAAAAGCTATCAATCGGAGAAAAAAATGGGGGAAGAAGTAGAGGAGCGCGCTGGACTTGAAAACATTGCACCGACCTGAGAGGCTGTCTGCGGGCGTGGCCGACTCTTTTCACGTTTTCATTTAACATGGCTGCTGGCTTTCAACATGGATGTAAACA
Organism: Sander vitreus; assembly: GCF_031162955.1. NCBI lineage: Eukaryota > Metazoa > Chordata > Actinopteri > Perciformes > Percidae > Sander > Sander vitreus. The sequence continues at coordinate 18,587,655 of NC_135875.1, read as the reverse complement.
CTCCGCTCCACATTCTCAACAAGCGGTTCGTCTGCCAGAAGCACTTTGATCCGGATGACTACCACGACAGCCTGGATGAGCCGGCTGTTTAAGTCCACCGCGTCCCGGGGTCAGCCCAATGGTCCCTCATCCTTATGTTCCCACATTTCTAAGAATTAAATTAGACTTAATTTGCGAATTGTCCCCCTTTTTAAAATGAACGGTGTAACGCATGACTAGTAAAAAAGTGTACTTGACATATGAGCGGAGGTGTGCTTTCCTCGTAGCATCGATAGACCGGAAGTTGACTTCGAAAATAATTTATTCATGAGGAGGAGGAGGAGTAGCTAGTAGTAGTGGAAGTAGAAGTTGCAGTTGTGTTTACGTATCCAACTTGAAAACACGTTGGAATGGTGAACGCTTGCTGTGTTATCAACTGCCATAGCCGTTCTCACGACCGGCATGGGAAACGGGTCGGCATGCGGTTTTTCAGCTTTCCAGCATGGAAGCAACACAAGGGAAGTTGGGTCTCCGACTTAACAAAGAGGCGTCGCATGGCATGGATGGTAGCTGTAAGGCGAACAAACATCACCTTTAGCAACATTCCCTCACACATTTTAGTGTGTTCAAAGCATTTTCACACAGGTAAGACACAAGCACATGGCGTAGGGTAGCCAGGTTGTGTGGTTTGTTGTTGGGTGTGTTGCTTCACGCAGCTAATTTTGCACAACTAGCTGGCTGCATAGCTACATAACTTATCAAATAAATTCTACTTTTTCAGGCAAACCAGCCTCGCTACCGAGTCATCCTGACTGGATACCTTCATTACACCTCGGGCACACAGAAGTCAAAGCAACGCACACTGAGCCGTTTAACCGGAGGACTATTTTAAATGTAATTCCACCAGTTCCTTCAATTTGTGCATTAGGAAGAGTTTTAAATAGAACTGTAATGAATATATGTTTATGATTGATTGGGCGGGGTTAAAAGACAGCAAGCTCTTCCAGAAATGGGTGGGGCGACACCACCGGGTCTGGCTGGCCAGATGTCAGAAATGGATGAAGCTGCAAGGACAACACTGGAGAACAGCAGGAATGCCTTTTTTGTAGTCACAGATGTGCTGAAATGACCCACTTGTTGAAGGAAGCTCTCCCAAAAGAAGATGGATAATCGTTTCTTGAAAGATGTTGATGTTAAAGTCAAGTACTGCTCTGGCTTCCATGTTTTGCTGTTGCGATGGGTATGCCAATGCAGCTTCTTCCCTGCCTACCATGGACGGGACAAAAAATGTTCTCTCTTTCAAATGCTCCTCTGAGCTCTTATGCACCTGATCTAGGGCGTACTTTCCACTGGGGACAGCGTGCCACATCAGTTTTTTAATTATATGTAACGACAGCTGTAATGTTTTGTATGCCAGTTGCATCTTAACTTTGAAAATATGTGATTTTACACATTACTAACATTCTTGAGAAAACGGCAGTAAACTGTGTTTTGTAAAAAGACAGGTTGTCTGGCAATTAGTCCCAAAGAGTTTGCTTTTTGACTAATGTTAGATCTGTTTTGCCATTTAAAAGCTACTACTAGTCCACTTTTTTCCTTTCAGGATAATGCTGTTCACCAATGCATACTGAACCAACTGTAAGTCAATTTATGGCACAGAGCAATGAAACCACTCAATCTTTCTTTGTGCTTCTCTCTCCAGGGAAGACCCCCCTCAAAAAAAGCCACAGTGCTGCACAAGGTGAATAAATCCCCGCCAGCCCCAACAGGACAGGATGGTGAGGCCCGTGAAAACACACACACACACACTCACACTCTCACACTCTCTCTCTAGGGCTGCACAATATATCTTTTTGTTTTTTTACCGTCATTATAATTTCAACTGGCACCATATACACATCGCGAAAGGCTGCAACATATCGCGAAAAACACTCCAATATTTTGTGTTGGTTAAAAGACAATTTCAGTAGGAAACTGCACTTTTAAAATGTAATTGTCGTTCTTTTTTTTTAGTGGTGCCTTTTTATATTTAATTCATTGTTCAATATATTCAATAAAAGAGTGTTGGAAATGATTTCCTTCCATTTGTTTTAAATTCAACAAGCAATTTGTTGTATTTTAACAGAATACTGAAAGTAGCAGAAATGCTAAACTGAGTACATATTAATATCTGTTTAATTATCAAGTACACAATGTTATCACATATTTTCCTCATATCGTGCAGCCCTAACCACACACACACACACACACACACACAGAGACACTGACACACACACAGGGCATCTAAATAGTTTTATTGCCATACATATTCAGATGTCAAGCAGTTACTTGGACGTTACAGTATATTTTGACACCAGATTCTATGTCTAAACAGGGCCATATCATTTTGTGGGTGACACTGATTTATCCTGCAAAGGCCAACTTTACTGGAATTTGGTGCTTTTTTGGGGGAATATTAGAAGCTGCATACAGTACATGTACACACAAACATCCCTGTTCTTTCCTTTCTGTAGCAGCGGCTAAAGCTTTTTCATGGGGCGCCTACTTGGAGAAGGAAACCTCTCTGGCTGCATCAGTGTCCTGCTTCAGACATGTGAGTCCTATCTGCAAAGTGTAATTAGAAACTAAAGCTGTTCCAACACCAATTTTTCCTGAACTTGCTTATCAGCCGATGCCGAGTACCGATTCGATACAAGGTAATATAATAATATATTGGTTTTTTTTAACAGCTGTATACTGCTAAGCCTCTATGGATGTGATATGATTGCTAGCATTGCACTGCCTCAGGTCAAATCCTTTGTAAAACATGAAGAAATGCATACTGAGAATGAATGCCGGATAACTTATTTTATTATTTAGTTTGACAGTCATAATGAAAAAAAGAACATAAATGAACTACTTAAAAGTAGATTTCTTTCGAGGCTAAATTACGTGGTTTTGGATCGGTGCATAGACAGCTCATTCGGAGATCAAATGATGATAAAATGTTTGCCTTTAATATTATTGCCAACATAGGTTTGAATTTAGACGTGCACACACAGCCTTTTAAATAGTATTCTCACCAACATGAAAAATCTAGTCCAACATATAAAAAAAACAAAAACAATGCATTGCAAAACTAATAGTTAAATGCTAGACCGAAATAAAAGACCTCCCACTGATGGTCTGACCTATCCCGTGCAGGCTCCCCTGTGTGCCCAGTGGGATGACATCACCATGGGGATGAAGGTGGAGGTCCTGAACACAAACGCGGTCCTGCCCAGTAAAGTCTACTGGCTCGCTACGGTCATCCAGATTGCAGGTGTGTACATCTTGCCTGTTTTCTTGCCAGTGTTTATTTGAACAGGCCATTCTTGTATGGAATTATCTTTTTTATGATTATGAATTTGAGCAGTTGTCACATTTTCTTGTTATTCATATTTAAGGTTCTCTGGAGTTTTTGGCCCCTGGTAGCACTATGGGTTTGTTTGTTTTTGTTTTTTTCTTCTATGAGTTGGTCCCCCGCTTTGTTTGTCTCGCACATGCACGCGTGTGCAGCGATACACATTCTTTCCAATGGTTTTGCACTATTCCACTCATCTACAGGTGTTGTTAGCGTGCCAAGCGTGCATTTAGCACATTTGCTAGACGTCAAGGATACACACAATTAGCGAGCGAAGGCCATGAGGTCAGCCAGAACATGTGAATTTATCCTTTTGACTATTGAAACTCCACAGAAAATGTTAGTGTAGCGTGCCCTGGGGTTGTCAATGTACCATGTACTGTACCAAAGTGTCGGACGGACGTAGAGGGCGCTTTCACACCTGCCTGGTTTAGTTCGGTTGAATCGCATTAGAGTTTGTTTGCCCCGCTGGTGCGGTTCCTTTCAGAAGATACTGCTCCATTTAAAAAGTTCATCCATAGCAACTTCACTCTTTCTTTCCTCCCCACCCCTTGTCTCCAGGATACAAAGCCCTGTTGAGATATGAAGGCTTTGAATACGACAGCAGCCACGATTTTTGGTGCAGTCTCGTTTCGGGAGAGCTGAACCCGATTGGATGGTGCGCCATGACGAGCAAGCTGCTGGTGCCACCACAAGGTGAGGACTCAAACCTGAACCACGGCGGTTCACTGGCCCCCTGATGGCATTAGGATAGTAAACGTGACTGTCCTGGTTGGGCGAGCACTTAGAATGAAGCATCAGGATTAGGACTGGGCAATATAGCTATATCGATATATGAGGCTAGATATCGTCCTTCATTTTGGACATCTTAACATGACACAAGTGTTGCCTTTACTGGTTTTAAAGGCTACATTACAGTACAGTGATGTCATTTTCTGAACCTACCAGACTGTTCTAGCTGTTGTATTATTTGCCTTTATCCACTTTCATGACCAGTCATGATATCTACATTACTGATGATTATTTAACCCAAATCTCATTGTGTAAATATTTTGTGAAAGCACCAATAGTCAACCCTACAATATCATCGCAATATCAATATCAAAAATATAGTGATATTTGATAATCTCCTTATTGTCCAGCTCTAATCAGGAGTTAAATAGCAGATACTGATAAATTGAAATTTGCGGTGATTGGATATGTTCTAATTTGAGGACAAACCGTGTGTTCGTAGATGTGAAGCAGAACATCCCAGACTGGAAAGAGTATCTGATGACAAAGCTGGTGGGGGCTAACACTCTACCTGTTGACTTCTACCTGAAGGTAAAACTGAATGATTTGGCTCATAACTCATCTGTCTTGTACATGTGAAGAGTACGAGGAATTCAAATTGCACAAATTGTTTAACTTCAGTGAATTAATCAATGTCTGTCCCTTTGGCGTCTTCCATCGGTCCTCCCTCTAGTTGGCCGAGAACATGAGGACCTCCTTCAGAATAGGGATGCGCGTGGAGGTGGTGGACCCCAAATACGTGAGTCGGACCCGCGTGGCCGTCATAGACTCTATTGTTGGTGGCCGCCTGCGGCTCGTGTACGCCGACCAAAGCGACGCCCCCGAAAACACCATCTCTGATTTCTGGTGCCACATGTGGAGTCCCCTGCTGCACCCGATAGGCTGGTCCAGCACCGTGGGTCATGCTATTAAAACACCTGGTAGGTCTAGGGTTAAGATGTTTTTTTTTCCCCCATAGCAAGAAACACAGAAGAAATGACATGGGTAATGCAACAAAACGCATAGCATACATCTTTTAAGTGCTTCTTTTTTAATTATAGCAAGTGTGGACGCTGCTGCCAGTGGTTGGAAGGGGAACTGTGACAGTTTATTCCTGCTCTTTAAAAAGGTAAGACAAATGGCATTGCTCAAGAAATAATTCATCAAACAATTCAAAAAGCATAAGTAGACTCAACAGCTGCTTGTAGTAATATCCTTTAGATTAATTTGTTCTGTTTGTTAGATTCATGACTAGGTCAGAAACACTTTCTAATAGGGCTGCAACTAACGGTTATTTTCATAGTCGATTAAACTGTTGATTATTTTCTCAATTTAATCGATTAGTTGTTTGATCTATAAAAATGTCAAAACATGGTGAAAAATGTGGATCAGTGTTTCCCAAAGCCTAAGAGGACGTCCTCAAATGTCTTGTTTTGTCCACAACTCAAAGATATTCAGTTTACTGTCACAAAGGAGAGAAGAAACTAGAAGATATTCCCATTTAACAAGCTGGAATCGGAGAAATCTTATATTTTTTTTAATAAAAAAATGACTCAAACGGTTAATCGATTATCAAAATAGTTGGCGATTAATTTAATAGTTGACAAATAATCGATTCATCGTTGCACCTCTACTTTCTAATCTGTGTCCTTCGGTGATACTTACATCTTCACAGTTTGTATGTACACATTATATTAGCATTTGAGTCTTGTTTAGGTGCTGACACACCAAGGAGATCAGTGTCCGTCGCCCTACTTTTTTGCGGTTTATCACGCACTGTTGCCACCCCGGTCGGCTTTTTTTTTTTTTTTTAAGGCAATCCAACATGTTAAATCGGCGTTGGTGAGAGGAATCCCTCTGATTGGCTATTCAGCTTAAGCCAATTAGGGTTTGAGAAGAAAAACGGTAGTGAGGAAAGCAAACGACTGTCGAGAGGGCACACGCAGAAGGCTCTTCTCATTTTTCATCTTCGTCTATCTTCAATACGCACACAGCTATCAGAACTGGCCAAAAATGACCCTCCAGTGTTCCTTCTAAAAGAACAGAGGTTCAAGCTATTGGAATATCTTTTTGTCACCCTGCAGTGGCCAATCATGTAACTGCCGATCGGACTTGGGAGTCCATTTTGAGGTGGTGGTGTGAGTCCTGTACAGTAAACCGTAAAGCTCACTGCCTCCCTCTTTCTCTGTGAAATAATGCTGCCTTCAAGTGTGATCAGAAATGTCGAGATCTAAAGTATAAACGATCTGAGAAATCGCTGCACAAACCCTGCGGTGAATCGCCAGATGGCTTTTTTCCTCTCGTCTGAATGGGCCCTATTTGATGACAGTAGATGTCGCGGTGAAATGAGTGCATTTTTGGCTATTGCTGATGGGACAATAATCGGCGCTCACTATGGAAAGTCTCACTCGACATAGTGCTGCTATCAGCACAACTCTTGACAACCACTGTGTGATCTGCAGCCCAGGTTTGTTTACATGGAGGGAGCTTTCTTTGAGGAGGGAATGAAGCTGGAGGCCATTGACCCTCTCAACCTGGGAAGCATCTGTGTGGCCACTATACACAAGGTAAGACGGCTGTTTTTGGTTGGTTTTGTGTGTCGCGTTTTGTCGAATCTTGTTTAGACCTCATCAGACAGACTAGACTGATCTGCTTGAACAATTAGGTGGTTATGAACTATGTTGCCTTGTCCTAAACGCGTAACTCCTACGCTGTCGTTTTCTTCTGCGTGTCTGACTCTGCTGCCCTCCACTCCTTCCAGGTGCTGTTAGATGGCTACCTGATGGTGGGTATAGATGGCACCACATCAAACAACGGATCGGATTGGTTTTGTTACCACGCCTCATCTCATGCCATCCTTCCCGTAAACTTCTGCAAAAAGAACTTCATCCCTCTCACGGTACCTCTAGGTAAATCTAAACGTGCCTCCATTCCGTCTCCGCTGCAGCTCACTGCTTTGACTCCAGCCCATGTGCACGTTCTGCTGAGAAAATAACTCAAGCACTATACTGTTAATGAAAATACTTTCTGGTTTCTCCGTCTTGGCAGGTTATGACTCTCAGACCTTCACCTGGGATAAATATCTGAAGGATACCGACGCTAAAGCTGCACCGGGACAACTGTTCAACGCTGTAAGATTAAAAAGTCCAAACCTCGTGTAGCATTTGAAGCTGTGCTCTCTGTTTAGCGACGTAACAACTTAGTCCTAACTTGAACATAATGGCAAACCAAGACGGTCCTTTTTCTGAACACATCTTTAAATGTATACATGCAAATACTATATACTTTACAAAGATTGTATAATAATACAATCTTTGTAAAGTAACAAAAGATTGCCGGTACAACACAGATGTCTTTGTCCAAGTCCAATGACTCTGATGAAGATGTAACATTACATCGAAACGTTAGTCACTGTTATGCACCTTAAGAAATGATTAAGTAAGAAGACATCTGTGTTGCACTGGCAATTTTTTTGTTACTTTACACTGTTTTGTCCTGCCTTGGTTGCACCGGATTGTTGTGGTCTGCAGAAGCGCAGAGAACTTTCTTTTTTTACCTGAATACTACACAATCTTTCTATTAGTTTGGGGTTTTTTTGGCACGAAAAGGAACTTTTATCAAACGGCATATGAAACGCAGTTGTTTTTTCTTCAGGATTACCCGGGTCACGGCTTCTCCCCCAACATGAAGCTGGAGGCGGTGGACTTGATGGAGCCACGGCTGATTTGCGTGGCCACCGTGAAGCGCTGCGTGGGCCGCCTGCTGCTCATCCACTTTGACGGCTGGGAGGATGAGTTTGACCAGTGGGTGGACCACCAGTCCCCAGACATCTACCCGGTCGGCTGGTGTGACCTCATGGGCTACCAGCTCCAGCCGCCTCCAGGACTCGGTAAAACGCCCCATTTAATAGCAATACCCCCCTGCTTGTTGTAGAGTTAATGTTAAGCCATCAACTGGGCATCTGAACCAGTTTATTCTGATTGAGGTGTTTACGTGAGGGATTTTAATTCTGATTTAAACTGCAGATTTGATAATTGGTGGAAATAAAGCCTAAATGAGGTAGAAAGCGGTCCAGTTCGCCTCTCTAACCTCAGTCCGCTGTCGCAGAGGAGCGACTGGTAGTCAGTGCTGTGTCAGACTGATCTCATTAAGTGGCGTATGTATGACACGCCAATTCGTATGCCATTTTGGCGTGTTATCAAGACGCATAATCGCTTTTTAGCGTGTTTATCAACGCCGTTTGGCCTCCATTGACTTACATTACCTTGCAATTGCGTGTCAGTTTACGCCGTAGCGAATAGTATGAAAGCCCAAAAATCCGCATAGAGAGGTTGGTCGGGGTGGTGGATGGGTCAAACAACACAGGACTTTCACCCAGGAGACCGGGGATCGTGTCCCGCGTGTCACGTTTCCTAAACCCAACCGTCGTTTTCTTCTTTTCCTAAACCCAACCGTGCCGTTGTTGTCCCGTTATTGTTTTCTAAACCCAACCGTCCCGTTCTTCTTTTCCTAAACCCAACCCCTCCGCTGTATACGGCGTAGACATGCACGCGGATAGCTCAAAATGCGTACAGATAACACGCCACTTGGCTTTAGAAAGTGGCGTGTATGTTTACGCGAAGTCATGATGTCACGTTGGCTGTGTAGATGTCTTTGACCCTGAATAAAAGTGACGGGGTGTCTCATTCTGTTTTCCAGTTGATTTAATGGAGAGCCAGGCGGCACAGAACAAGAAAGGAAGAAAGAGTAAGTCTTGACTCAGAAATGGATATGGAGTGTTGTGTCTTGCCACAGAAATCAGATTAGTCATCATATTTAGTGTTTTCTTCCATCTGATGGTTATATAACACTGCTTTCACTTCCTTGTTTTGTTTTAGGAAAGAAGAATGCAAAGAAGAGGCTCTCTCAGGACCAAGCTAAAGATGATGCTGGTCAGCAGCCTGAGGCCACTGGCACTAACGGTCCTGCAGGGCTGGAAGGTCTCAGTCTTGCTCCAAAAGTGCCTCTCATCCAGCCCAAAACGGAGCCCGAGGAGCACGAGAGTAAGTGGACAAACCTGTACAACACGCTGTTCACTTTTCTCATTTTTCATGATGCAATTTTGGTAATTTGCTGACTTGATTCTGTCTCTGTAGTCTTTGCTGTGCAGGTGAAAGTGGAGGAGGTGGAGGTTGAGATGGAGACCCCCATTGAGGCTCCAGACAACCCTCAACAAGTCCCTCTGGGTATAATCAAAAAGGAGACGGGAGGGGAGCAGAGTAAGTCGGCACCGCATCGGTCGCCAGAGCAGAGCAGCCTGGAAGACGTAGCGCATGAAAAGATGGAGCAGAGTGAAACTGCAGCAGGAAGAAGGGAAGACAGTGGATCTTTGGAAGAGAGCTTCACTGGAGAAAGCAACATGGAGCAGAGTGAAAACAAAAACAAGAGAGGGGGAGCCAAGGAGAGGACAGTGAGAGCAATACAGGGCAAAGAGATTTGTGATGACACTAATGGAGTAAAATAAGTGGTAAAAAAGACTATTGTGGTTAAAAAAAACAACACTGAAGACAAAATAAGACAGACAACAGCAGGCTGGGATATTTAGAGCAATTTAAAAATAAGGTACATTATTAGTAGGGAGAGCCAGTGCATCTTTTAATGTCTGCTGGTTTAAAGTTATGATCCTTGCATGTTTCCTGTGAATCTTCTGGGCTTAGATTGGGCAATTTGCATATGGTTCACAAGGACCGGTTTAGCCAATTGTAAACTACCTCACTTTCTCCCATTGATTTGGTTCAACGTCTTTTGTTTAAGTTTAACATGATTTATCATTCTGAGTCTAACATCCAACCTGTAAATATGACTGAAGATCATTCTGGGTTCGCATAACAAATGTGAGAAATGTTTGTAAAGTTTTATTTTTTACCTGTTTTATATCCAGATGTTATTTTTTTTGTAAATACGAAATCATTGATTAAAAAAAACTGTTTATCGATTTAAATGTTGCCTCAGTGTATTTAGTTAAGTACATTGTGCAGTTGTGGTGTAGTATTTCAAGATAACTAGCTTGAAGCCAAAGATTGTCTGACGCTAATGACAGTTAGCCTCCTTTGAGAGGCTACTAAAACGTCCAACAGAGCAGCTTGACGAACTGGTAATGTGTATCTAATGCTGTGAATGTGAAGCAGGGCAGTGCTGACAGTGCTCAGTCACTGTAGGTTCCCCCAGGATTTAAAACATCTTTGACCTTTTTCAACACAATTGATTAAACAGCAAAATGGAAATATTGCAAACAAAATGGCTGATGGAAAACTGACTGGCAGGAGATGTGAAACAGCCCCTGCAGGTTACAGTTTGAGAGTTGAATCCATGATTTAACCTCAAGGAGGTTGTCTTAGAATATGATTACAAACGGCAGCAGGTTCAGACCATGCTGCGTCTCTCGGCGGTTTTCTTGACTGCTGCCGGTTTTGTGTTCAGACTTTTGCGAAGTTTTGACTTTCTTTTGATCATTTTGACATGCCGAAGGCCGTTAAGGTGCATCGGTTTGGGTTTGGTTGCCTTGGGTGCCTTGGCTGGCTTTGGGGTGGCTGTAGGGGGGGAGGGTAGGCTTTCGCCCCCGGGACAGGCCTTGAAGACGTGGACATCCTTTACCCTGCGGCCGGTTAGCTCAGGGGGATTGGCACATGTGGCTCGCACCTTCAGATTGACTTTCTCAATCCACCTAGATGAAGATGAGATCAAATTATGCCCAAACACTAAGTAAACCATCTCAAATGAGTAACTAGTGGTGTTAGTAGCTAACATATAACAAGGGAATCGCTACAACTCAGAGTGGAGTGTCAATGTTCTAAGATAAATCATCCCAGATACAAATATGCAATTTTAGATAAACAATTCTTTGTCCTGCTTTAGGGATCTGAAGAAAAAAAACGGCTTTAAAGCCTCTGAACACACAAACGGGTGTTTTCAGTTTCTCTGGCTAATTAGACTCTGCTCAGGTTGAAGGTGGGCCGGAGCTTTATGGCCCTTTTTCACAGCAGACATTTTGACTTGTCATAGTAGGAAAGGCAGAGCTGAGATTGATAACCTTAATGATGGCTCAATTCCATCAAGTGTCCCAGTAAGTTATTTCAGTGAGTCAGCACACACAATACCAGGACCTCTCCTAAGTGGAATGCAGCCACCATTAATGGTTTTGAGTACACCTGTGCTTTTCCTACTATGACATGTCTGCCGTGAAAAAGGTCTATTAGGTCACAAATTCTTTCTACCAATAAAAAATGTAATGGAAGGCTGCGTTCCAGATCCAATTTTTAGCCCGTAAGTTACGACTTCAAGTCACGACTCACGACTTTGGTAGTGTTCCAGGCAAAGTCACGAGCTGGCTAGCTAAACATTGTGCCGTTGGCAGGGTTCAGGTTAGGCTACCTAACGTTAACATTACCTAGAGCTAGCTGATACTAGCGATTTCTAGTCTGCGACATATTTTGGGCTTCATTTAATAAACAACCTGTAGTAGTACACAATCGTATGTGTATTGTTTTGATTACAATGTGCGGAATTACTTTACGTTGCCTATTTATGTCTATTTCTATTTTTCACCGTTAATCACTGGCGTCTGTACAGCATCAACAGGGGTCGCCATTGTTGTTTATGTGTGTGTGTGTGTGTGTGTGTGTGTGTGTGTGTGACATCAAAAACTGTAACTGGGAGTACAACGATCTGGTACAAGTTCACGGGTAGTAAGTTACAGGTTCGACTGCCGTTCCAGGGCACTTTCACGGGTAGAAAGTTGTGAAAACACGGGTTACCGGTTGCCTGGAACGCAACATTTGTCCTGCCCTAACAGGTGCAACAACACTGACAGGGGACTCAGCAAGATGTTAATCAATCAGTCTAACCACACCCACACAGTCCTGGAAGAGGTCCAATCAGCCACCTTAACTGGAGACACCTGTGTGGTTGCCCAAACCCCAGTGATTTGGGACTACACAATAGGGCCCATTCATGTGCGCTTTAATAGTCTTACATGCGTAGTGGCAGCAGAGGGCAGTCACACATCAGAGGGTTGTCGGCCAGGTTGATGACTTCCAAAGAAGTGAGGGGGTGGAGGTCGGGCACCTCTTCCAGCTGGTTCCCCTCCAAGAAGAGACTTCTCAAACCAGGACCCAGACCTGCCAGGGAGTTCTGTGACATCTAGAGTAAGACAAAGAACATTTTTAAAATAACCTCTGTGAAATGATTTGTTGCTGATACTAGTAAATGGGCAGGTTAGAGAGAACAAAGACAAAGGTATAAAGAGAAGGGTCTAGGCTGCTTGTTTAAGAACCAGACAAACTGGGTGCCTGGTTAGCGCACCTGGTAGAGCAGGCGCCCATATATAGAGGTTTACTCCTCGACGCAGCGGCTGCGGGTTCGACTCCGGTCTGCAGCCCTTTGCTGCCTGTCATTCCCCCCTCTCTCTCCCCTTTCAAGTCTAAGCTGTCCAATAAAATAAAGGCCTAAAATGCCCAAAAAAAAAAAAAGAACTTAACAAATAAATTTGTCAACTGTTTTGGTGCTACAGAGGCATATTCTCCATGTTTAAGTTATGTTGTCACAATGCTATTTCAGGTAAATGGCAAAAAAAGAAATGAAACAAAAGGCTATGTGTTGTTGTATACACGTGTGTTCTGCATAAGTACCATATGTTCCGGACTGAATCAGTACCTGCATTCAGCATGCCGTCTGAAAAGTGTACTAGGTCACATGAAGAGCCCCCTCACCTTCTCCAGTCCCATGTTATCCAGATACAGCTCCTTCAGTGACCTCGCCAATGGTCGAAACACATTTGGCCCCACCCAGCGAATTGAATTCCCAGACAGCCTCAGGTCTCTGAGGTTTCCCGCCCTGCTCAGCGCTTCAGCGGGCACTTCCTTCAGCTTGTTTCCTCCCAGGTGGAGCGTATCGAGGTCACTGGCCTGGTCCAGGGCCCTGGGCGACACATGATCGATGGCGTTCCCGGTGAGGTAGAGGGCTCTGAGGCCCTCCACTCCGGTCAGGATGTCTGGCTCCAGCTTGGGGATGGAGTTGTTCTCCAAGTGAAGCGCCAGCAGGCTGGGCACCAGTTTGAAGGCTCCTTTCGGGAAACCGGTGAAGCGGTTCTTCTCCAGGTGGAGGTAAGTCAGCTGAGGCAGGCCTGAGGATTTAGATGATAGAAATTCCAATTTAAAGTATTGAGACACAAGTCAGGATAATGCTACAAAGGCCTTTTCTACTCATTTTAATTTAGCATTTAAAAGACCTTTAAAGGCGTCGGGGCTGAGGGAAGTGAGGTCATTCTCCGACAGGTACAGGTAGATCAGTCCCTTCATTCCACTGAAAGCCCCGCCCTCCACCTCCGCAATCTTGCAGCGCTGCAGATGTAGGGACACGACCTGGGCAACGCCGGGGAAGCTGTTGCTAGGGATGTAGTGGAAGTGGTTGCCACGCAGGTCGAGGAGACGCGTGTTGGGAGAAAAACCACGAGGAACTTTGGTGTGAGCGTGGTTCTCACACGAGGAGTGGTGTGTCTCAGCCTGAAGACGGGGGGGGTCATGGAAATGTAATGGACAGACGGCACAAAGACACAAATCATACTTTTGTTCCACTCTCCCTTTGACATTATGTTAAAGTAGTTTTCATCAGCTACAATTGTGCTCTGGCTTCATATTTAGCATACAGACAGCAATCACAATCTAAGTCAAAATAATCGCAATTAGATATTTTCCTAATATCGTGCAGCCCTAATACAGATATGAAACATGCATGAAAGCGAGTGTAAATATACCTTTCATATCATGTTTTTGTGTCAGTTCAAAAAGCAAGAGTGAGAATGCTATGCATTAGAGTCCTAGCAAACTTGAAATAGTACAAGTAGACACTGAAACTTGAAAGTATAAGTAGACAAAGAGTAAAAAGTAAATTATGAAACTTCGCACAGCCCCACTCACCTCGCAGACACAGTTGGCAGGACACTTGACTTTGTTCTCTGGCTCTTGCGTGGGTGGTGGAGTGATCCTGGTTGCCTCCTCGAACTCTGCCTTCAGCATGGCCTCCTGGCTCTGACAGCGCAGCTCTGCAGGGTAAACAGCCTCCAGGTTCTCTCCTGAGAGATGGGCCGGTCCTCCACATGTCCCAATCAGCTTCACCTTGCTCCGGATCGACCACTCCCTGTACTCAGGGGGGGAAAAAAAGACGATTTGTACCTTTTTGGTTGACGTGATTTAAAAGCTCTGTAGCTTGGCCGTCAGCCGTTAGTTTGACATCCACAAAGGCACGCTGTACCTGAGTGGACGCAGGTAGCAGTTGCAGGAGATGGGGTTCCCTGCCAGGTTGAGGCGTGCCAGCTGGGGTGAACCTTCAGAGAAGGGCTGGATGACGCGCAGCTGGTTGTAGCTGATGTCCAGGTGGATGAGGTTGTGGGATTTCGATACAGCTGTGTTGTCCATGTCCTGCAGGGACATGTGGTCCAGGAAGAGATGGGTCAGTTTGGCCATGGACACCACCTCCTCTCCAAGGTAAGTCATCGGGTTGTAGCTCAGTTCAAGACGGGTCACCTCTGGCAGTCTGCGTGGATACAGAGAAGTTTGGAAAGTTCAGGTTTATTACTCAAATATTACTATATTATAGCTGTCAGATGTATTTTCCTTCCAAGACACCAGGCAACTGTGATGTTAACCTATGGCTTTTAGCCTTGCTAGCAGTTTGGCCCAAAGCTCCACTGTGCCTTAGCCTGGCTGTAGACTTTTAGTCTTGTTTGCGCATAGTAAAAAAACACTTTACTTGAAGGTATCTACATAAGAGTGACATGACACTGTCATGAACACGACACTATCATGACACATGAACCCTAACCCTAACTTGTCATGACAAAAACCGAATGACACGTACTAAAAGAAGCGTTATGTCATAAACGTTTATGACTTGTTTATAATGTTTATGACACGTTCATGACAGTGTCATGTCACTCTTATGTAGATACCTTCAAGTAAAGTGTAACTCCGCTATTACCGACATAACAGCAATTTGTTTTCATTAAATATTAGAATTTCTCATTAGACATTGTTTCCTGAAGTAGATTTACTGTCCACATGAGAGTTCTGTGTAGCTCTGTGCCACTGTAACCCAGATAGTGGTCCTGTACCTGGTCATGGTCTCAGTGGGGAAGAACTGCAGCTCGTTGTGGTCCAGACTGAGACGGGTGAGCGTGTACAGACTGGCGAAGGCCTCGGTGTCCAGGTAGTTTAGAGAGTTGTGACTAAGACGAAGCCATTTGATGTTCTGCAAGCCCTGGAAGGAGGATAGGTTGGCTTTTTTATTATGAGTAATATTTCTGTATTTATTGTAGTTAGAGAGAGAGAGACAGAGAGAGAGATATCCAGGTTATGTCTTTTTAAAAGGAAGCTTTTCCTCGCTACTGTCACGTCAAATGCATGCACTCAGGGGAATCGTTGGGTCTTAGTAAATTATAGAATGTGGTCTAGACTTACTCTGTAAAGTGTCCTGAGATAACTGTCTGTAATGGATTTACACTATCAGTAAGATTGAGTTGAATTGCATTTTGAATGAATGCTCCAACAACAGAAGACATTTTTGCATTTCTTTAAGCCACCTTTTCAGTTTGAGATATGTTGCTACCTGGAAGGCCATGTTGGGGATGTAGACCAGCTGGTTGTGTGTGAGGGAGAGCAGGTTGAGGAAGCCGAGCTGAGAGAAAGCCCCAGGCTGGATCTCTTCCACGCGATTACGGTCGATCATGAGCTGCTTCAGCGAGGACAGGCCGTCAAATGACTCCTGGACTCGCAAAACACAAAAGGGAGACAAAAGGTTTTCCTGTGCTGCACTGAAAATATGTATGGTGGTGGGGAGTAGATTTTATTTAATAAGGAGGAGTGATGCAGAGTTAAAGGTCCCATATTACGCTTATTTTTTAGGTTCATACTTGTAATTTGAGGTTTCTACTAAAACTACTAAAATTACATGATTTAATGTTTAAAAAAAACAACTTTTATTTTACCCTCTGTCTGAAACACTCAGTTTTAGCGGCTGTCTCTTTAAGCCCCTTCCCGAAAAAAGCCCAGTCTGCTCTGATTGGTCAGTGTTTCCGCACATCTGCACTCTTGGAGTCTCTGCACTGTCATTGCAGCCGGGGAATGACTGTAACGGCACTGTAGAGGCACTTTCTACCTATATGTGTGTGTGTGTGTGTGTGTGTGTGTGTGTGTGTGTGTGTGTGTGTGTGTATATATATATATATATATATGTATATATAGTATAGTTGTGACATCACAACCGTACAGAAGTCCTGACGGCTTGTTTAAAGGCACCGTCTCTGAGTCCAGGTTGTGTGCATTTTTTTGTGGATTGGAGTGTTTTAAAACTTCCCCAGTATTGATATTGCACCTCGACCTGCTTTATAATGAACAAAGATATAAAAAACCTCACCGTTTACAATATGGGACCTTTTTAAAATACAAACAAAAAGTGATAATGCTGTGAGAACTGGATTTGAAGCGTGTGTGTGTGATGACCTGGTAGAGGATGTCAATGTTGTTGTTGGCCAGGTTGAGGAAGACCAGGCGGCCGAGGCCGCGGAAAGCCCCCTCCTTCACCCTGCGGATGTTACAGCGCTGCAGCGACAGGTGAGTCAGGTAGGGAGTGTGTTTGAAAGCCCCGGTGGGAAGTTCCTGGATGTCGTTGCCTCGTAGATCCAATTTCACTGTGATCTATAAAGAAAGGAGATTAGACATCAGATGGAAACAGATGGGAACTAAATATACTATAGAAATGTGTGTGTGTGTGTGTGTGTGTGTGTGTGTGTGTGTGTGTGTGAGTGAGAAAGAGACCTCGTCAACAGTAGGAGGAACTTGAGTCAGGTTCTTGTTGACGCAGGTCACGGTGAGCTGGATCTGGTCACAGACGCACTGCTGTGGACATTTTGCCGTGTGTGCTGCAGGGATGCAGAGGAGGCTGAGCAGCAGGACCCAGAGGGTGTCAGGACAGAGCTGGGAGAACATCTGAGATGGGGAATAACAGCATTTACTTCATTCACACTATTGTATGTAATAGGAACTCAGGTTTAAAGGCTCTTGACACCCACACAGGTGTTTTCAGTGAATATGGCTGACTAGACCTCCTCCCAGGACTGCGTGGGTGTGTATAGACTTATTGATAGATACTGTATATTCCTGAGTCTCTTGTTAGCTGTGTTGCTCCTGTTAGGGCAGGAAAAAATGACACCTTTATCATTCTTACTGGTAGATAATATTTGTGGCCTAAAAAAATTCCCATCTGAGCTCCGGCCCACTTTCAACCTGAGCAGAGTCTGATCTGCATAGGACAACAACTTAACTTAACTTAATCAACTGAAAACACCTGTGTGGCTGTTCAGAGGCTTTAAAAGTCTTTACTTGAGGCTCCTCTTGACCAGTGACACAGTAAATAAAAAGTGTCGATTTTTCCATTAACACCTAAAGGGCCGAGCTGCCAGCAACTGGCTGCAATTGAGATTTCTTTAGATGTGAGGTAACCTAATAGATCCACCACTTCAGTCATTCATTCATTCATTGACTCACTCACAGTTAACTTACTTGGCCATGGCAGTGTCTACTAGGGGTGTAAGAAAAAATCGTTACACTGCAATACTGTATTGACTTTCAAAAACGCAATATCGTTTTTTTGGGGGGGTTTTATCGTGTTTTTGCAACACAAAAGGTGTTATGTGTTGGATGTACCCTGTGTAGGAATAGTGCAAGCATTTTTTTATTGACATAGAGTCAGACAGATGTCTTATCTTTTTTCAGATTGCACATAATGTGTTATGTATTGTGACAGGGGCTATGTACTTTCTTTTATTATGGCCTACTTATGCATATAAAAATTTGCTCACTAAGAAAACCACAATCCCAAACTGGCAGTTTGATTTTCTGTGTACTGAATTATTTACCTAAAGTAAACTTATTTGACTTTTATGCACATCATCTTTTAGTTTTTCTAAAATTATACAAAAAAATCCCAATATATCGCCTTACGCACAGTATCGAAATATCCATCCATCCATCCATCTTCATCCGCTTATCCGGGGTCGGGTCGCGGGGGTAGCAGCTCCAGCAGGGGACCCCAAACTTCCCTTTCCCGGGCCACATTAACCAGCTCCGACTGGGGGATCCCGAGGCGTTCCCAGGCCAGGTTAGAGATATAATCCCTCCACCTAGTCCTGGGTCTCCCCCGAGGCCTCCTCCCAGCTGGACGTGCCTGGAACACCTCCCTAGGGAGGCGCCCAGGGGGCATCCTTACCAGATGCCCGAACCACCTCAACTGGCTCCTTTCGACGCAAAGGAGCAGCGGCTCTACTCCGAGCTCCTCACGGATAACTGAGCTTCTCACCCTATCTCTAAGGGAGACGCCAGCTACCCTCCTGAGGAAACCCATTTTGGCCGCTTGTACCCTGGATCTTGTTCTTTCGGTCATGACCCAGCCTTCATGACCATAGGTGAGGGTAGGAACAAAAACTGACCGGTAGATTGAGAGCTTTGCCTTCTGGCTCAGCTCTCTTTTTACGTCTAACGGTGCGATAAATTGAATGTAATACCGCACCTGCTGTGCCGATTCTCCGACCAATCTCCCGCTCCATTGTCCCCTCACTCGCGAACAAGACCCCAAGGTACTTGAACTCCTTCACTTGGGGTAAGGACTCATTCCCTACCTGGAGAAGGCACTCCATCGGTTTCCTGCTGAGAACCATGGCCTCCGATTTAGAGGTGCTGATCCTCATCCCAGCCGCTTCACACTCGGCTGCGAACCAGTGATCGATCCAGTGAGTGCTGAAGGTCACAGGCCGATGATGCCATCAGGACCACATCATCTGCAAAAAGCAGCGATGAGATCCCCAGCCCACCGAACTGCAACCCCTCTCCACCCCGACTACGCCTCGATATCCTGTCCATAAATACTACAAACAGGATTGGTGACAAAGCGCAACCCTGGCGGAGGCCAACTCTCACCTGAAACGAGTCCGACTTACTGCCGAGAACCCGGACACAGCCCTCGCTTTGGTCGTACAGAGATTGGATGGCCCTGAGAAGGGACCCCCTCACCCCGTACTCCCGCAGCACCTCCCACAGTATCTCCCGGGGCACCCGGTCATACGCCTTCTCCAGATCCACAAAACACATGTAGACTGGTTGGGCATACTCCCAGGCTCCCTCCAGGATCCTTGCGAGTAAAGATCTGGTCCGTTGTTCCACGACCAGGACGGAATCCGCATTGTTCCTCTTCAACCTGAGATTCGACTATCGACCGAACCCTCCTTTCCAGCACCTTGGAGTAGACTTTACCGGGAGGCTGAGAAGTGTGATACCCCTGTAATTGGCACACACCCTCTGGTCCCCCCTTTTTTAAAAGGGAACCACCACCCCGGTCTGCCACTCCTTAGGCACCGTCCCAGACTTCCACGCAATGTTGAAGAGGCGTGTCAACCAAGACAACCCCCTCCACACCCAGAGCTTTAAGCATTTCTGGACGGATCTCATCAATTCCTGGGGCTTTGCCACTGTAGAGTTGTTTAACTACCTCAGCAACCTCCACCAGGGAAATTGATGCCAATCCCCCCTCATCCTCCAGCTCTGCCTCTACCATAGAGGGCGTATTAGTCGGATTTAGGAGTTCCTCAAAGTGCTCCTTCCACCGCCCTATTACCTCCTCAGTTGAGGTCAACAGCGTCCCCATCCTTACTGTACACAGCTTGGATGGTTCCCCGCTTCCCCCCTCCTGAGGTGGCAAACGGTTTTCCAGAAGTACCTTGGTGCCGACCGAAAGTCCTTCTCCATGTCTTCTCCGAACTTCTCCCACACACGCTGCTTTGCCTCTTTCACGGCAGAGGCTGCAGCCCTTCGGGCCCTTCGGTACCTTGCAACTGCCTCTGGAGTCATCTGGGATAACATATCCCGGAAAGACTCCTTCTTCAGTCGGACAGCTTCCCTGACCACCGGTGTCCACCACGGTGTTCGTGGGTTACCGCCCCTTGAGGCACCTAAGACCCTAAGACCACAGCTCCTCACCGCAGCTTCAGCAATGGAAACTTTGAACATTGTCCACTCGGGTTCAATGCCCCCAACCTCCACAGGGATGCACGAAAAGCTCCGCCGGAGGTGTGAGTTGAAAGTCTGTCGGACAGGGGCCTCCTCCAGACGTTCCCAATTTACCCGCACTACCCGTTTGGGCTTACCAGGTCTGTCCAGAGTCTTCCCCCACCCCCTGACCCAACTCACCACCAGTTAAGCAATAACTCCGCCCCTCTCTTCACCCGAGTGTCCAAAACATATGGCCTCAGATCAGATGAAACGATTATAAAATCGATCATTGACCTTTGGCCTAGGGTGCTCTGGTACCAAGTACACTTATGAGCATCCCTATGTTCGAACATGGTGTTCGTTATGGCGTTCGACAATCCATGACTAGCACAGAAGTCCAACAACAAACAACCACTCTGGTTTAGATCAGGGAGGCCGTTCCTCCCAATCACGCCTCTCCATGTGTCTCCATCATTACCTACGTGCGCGTTGAAGTCCCCCAGCAGAACTATGGAGTCCCCGACTGGAGCCCCATGCAGGACTCCACTCAAGGTCTCCAAGAAGGCCGAATACTCTGAACTCTTGTTTGGTGCATATGCACAAACAACAGTCAGAGTTTTCCCCCCCACAACCCGCAGGCGTAGGGAGGCGACCCTCTCGTCCACTGGGTTAAACTCCAACGTAGCGGCGCTCAGCCGGGGGCTTGTGAGTATCCCCACACCCCGCCCGGCGCCTCACACCCTGGGCAACTCCGGAGAAGAAAAGAGTCCAACCCCTATCCAGGAGTATGGTTCCAGAACCAAGACTGTGCGTAGAGGTAAGCCCCACCAGATCTAACCGGTAGCGCTCCACCTCCTGCACAAGTTCCGGCTCCTTCCCCCACAGAGAGGTGACATTCCACGTCCCCAGAGCCAGCCTCTGCTGCCCGGGTCTGGTCCGTCAAGGCCCCTGACCCATGTGGCAGCGCACCCGATCCCAGCGGTTCCTCCCACAGGTGGTGGGCCCATGGGATGGAGGGATGTCCGCCACGTAGCTTTTTCGGGCTGTGCCCGACCGGGCTCCGTGGCAAACCCGGCCACCAGACGCTCGCTGACGAGCCCTCCATCTGGGCCTGGCTCCAGACGGGGGCCCCGGGCTTCCTCCGGGCAGGGTCACTTCATCCCTTCCTCGATTTTTCATAGGATTTTTGAACCATTCTTTGTCTGGCCCCTCACCTGAGACCACTTTGCCTTGGGAGACCCTACCAGGAGCACAAAGCTCCAGACAACACAGCCCTCAGGTTCATAGGGACACACAAACTTCTCCACCACGATAAGGTGATGGTTCCCGCAATCGAAATATATTGCAATATATTGAATCGTGACCCATGTATCGTGATACGTATCGTGTATATATATACAATACAAACAATACACAGCCCTAGTGTTTACAGAGGAAACACTGAATCAACATCATTCATCATTCACTCGTCTCTCTGCTGAACTGTGAACAGTGCTTGACCCTGTGTAGTTGGTTAGAAATGACCGGTTTTAGCATTACATGTCCTTGTATAACTTCCCTAATGATCAGCTGTTTTTTTGTTGTTTTTTTTTAACCTTGTTGGCTTGTGAACCCTTTACAAAAACAGTGTCTGTCTGGGGCCGCTCGAGTTCAAGTTTCAGATGTCAATAAGTTGTTCATCAAAGACACATTTCCCCCACCATAAATGTCCAATTTTAAATCTGTCGTTTGATTAACTGTCAAGGCCCAAAGAGATCAAATGATTACAAATTTCACACATGAAAAAAAAATACAGATTTGTGAAGTAGAACTTAGTTTTTTCTTGTTCCCGTGGATCAGCTCACAACCCCTCAGATTTATCTTGTAATTCTTTGAAGGGGCCCGACCACATTACTCACACACACACACACACACACACACACACACACACACACACACACACACACACACACACACACACACACACACACACACCTCACACATTAATGCAACATTATTTATAATCTAATAATGTCCTATATATCAGTTAGAGGGACATTTTTCTGCAGCATGAGTAGATAGGTTTACTATTGTTACTTTAAGTAGGATACATTTAGCTGATAATACTTCTATGCTTGCTTTTATTAAATCTTTAACGCAGGACCTTGTTATTGAGTATTTTTACTCAAGTAAGGGCTCTGAGAGTACTTCTTCCACGTAGTAGTAGTAGTAGTAGTAAGAGCAGGAAGAATGTGTACCCGTGCAGGTAAAATCCAAATATAGAGGATGCCAAGCTCAGAAACACTCAGGGGCTCCTAAAGGATACCTAAACATGTATCACAGCCTATGAAAACTCAACTCTAACTCTATCAGAGAAATGTGTGTGTCACATTGTTTTACATTTCCTTACTAAAGCTCACGTTGACAAACAACAATATCTCCATCATTCTGTACTTTGGGAGATTAGTGTTAGTTTGCTCTGATTGGGCTGCCCCAGTCTTCACTGGAATGCCTTAAAACCACATTCCCATGTCGGATCAACAGACTTGATCCGCAGGAATGGACATGAAAAGCTTCACAGCTCCACACTCTGAAATTTGGAGTCTCAAAATGTTGGCACGTGAAATGGTGCCATGCTATAAAACCTTTCAGTCAAAGAACTGCTGCATCAAATCCTGTCATAGATGGACCTGACGGAATAAATCGGAGCATAGGAAATACGGTTAAATGTAATTTGTTATATTGGAATTGAACTTGAAGGTTGCATGGAATTCAAGCGGACTATACAGGATGCTATATTATATTTTAGCAGCATAACACGTTCTGTTCCTAGACCCCTGAGCAGAGAGGGGCCACGAAACTAGAGACGGAGGAATTTTCCCCGTCCGGACTGTTTGTCCGCGTCCCCCCGGGGATCAACAGTCCAGACCGCAGAGGAGCTGCCGCGCCGGCCGTGCACAAAGACGCACAGTGTCTTTCCCAACCGGTATTGTGCCAAAATGCGCTTCCCTTGAAAAAAACGTGTCCCCTAGCCAGGGACGGTGGAAAAACTACTGAAAACTAGCCTACTCCATCGGTTCTGAATGCTGCTTATTTTTTTATTTTTATTTTTTTTACCAAAAATGACCTTGCAACATTTTTTCCTATTTTCAACAATATGTAAATATTGTTATGTGCGTAAACAGGGATGTTGGTTTAGTGAAGGTTTGGTAATGACAAAAAACCCTACGATGTTATCTAATCTTGGAAATATAAAGTCTTCAGTTCAGTGTGATACAATGTGAAAATCATTTTCTCTTTTTTGACGCTAAAATGCCCAAAATAAAAACACAGCATGTCCACGTGATTTGATAATTAAGCAGTTTTGGTATTCAACTTAAATTCTAAAGTTCTGCGTCAAAGTGTTTATCTGTCACCATCATATATATCACCAGAAATGTTTGAAATCCAACCATTTGACAATTTACAGTAAGTAGGCCTAGTATAGGAATCCATTTTACGCAACAACAAAAAAAAAAACACTCACCGTGCTTTCGTCCAGCTGCTGGTGTTTTACTGGCCGCAGACTCTCACGGTCTCTGCTCCCTCTGCTGCTCTTCCCCCCCGGCTGTCCCCCATCCAAAACAAACTCCGTTTATCCCTTCATTCACTGACACTCCCCCCTCCGCCGACACAAACACACCTCCACCTCCCACCTCTGGAGTCTGCTCACTGCTCGCTGCTATCTGTTAAAGGAACAGTTCGCTTCAAAGTAAAGATATGTCTCTAATTCACCTCACGGTCATGCCCGTTCAATCTCCACTGAAGTTGGAAGATTAATCTCAGTTATTCTGTTAACCCCCCCCCCAAACACACACACATATGCACAGACTAAGAGTCACGCTTTTTAGATTGGTTATATTTCTGACAGGACTTACAGTACAAACAACATATCAGGAAATCAAACATTTTCCTGACAATAAAAATGCAGTCCACCTGGTCTAATGTTATACAGAAGAGTATCTAAATGCCATAAAAGTGTATTCCATTCTCAGCCTTACATGCTCCCTCCCATCACCAACACCTTGCAGGGATATGAGGCAACATCAGAAACTGAACTAGTGCAACACAGTCATATAAGAACACAGTTTTCATTTTTTCATTAAGAAGCATCAGGTAAAAGTGATTCTGGTCCCCCCCCCCGAGCTCTGCAGTGTTTTGACTGGGCTCAGTGCACGGCGATGCACACACACATACATGCTGTGTATTCAAGCTTGTGAGTGTGTGTGTGGTGCTCCAGCATGCGGCCCATTCCGGCTCAGTCTGATGCACACGGCGCTCTGACTTGACCTCATGAGCAGCAGTGTGATGATTGCGATTGGACATACTGTCCTAAAAGTTTAATTCCCCTTACTCTAGCTTTTTTTTTCCCTTTTTCCCCCAATGCCAAAAAACTACAGCATCAAAACAGAAGAGTCAGCTCTTTATTTTTGACTGTGTTTTTTTTTGCTCAGTATGATTTACATGAATACTTGGCCTTTTCATTTTTGTCTCAGCACTCCATAACGTTTTCACAGCATCAAGTATCAGAGCATGTGTGATTATAAGCCCAAAAATACAGCAAATCTGTAGCTGTGCGTTCATCACAAAAATGAATACCTCCTATTCTTTGCCAAAATGTACTGTACGTTTTCCAAATCAATTAAGACCTGAAATCGGTTAAACCCGTCATTTCGTAGCTACGTAGGAACCCCGTCTATAAAAAGATGTTGTTTTGTCGTCGTTCAACAGTGAATTCTGAAACCATGTATAACTAAATGCAAAGCAAAAGTAGCAAAAGGTGCCAGACTGACATTGTGTAAAAGTAAGCTCCACTCTAGGATACAATCAGTTTCATTCTTTACACATTCACCCAAAGGTTACCTAACGTGTATTTCTATATTTGTATTATTGCTATAAAAAAATAAGTCACAAGCACAAGTATAAAAATAAAAACTAAGACATTCTGGACAGTTTTTTTTTGCCTTCATAAAATATACAAATCGGGAATGGAGATACATTAAGTGGTTGTCCGAATCCCTTGTTCAAGTGTAAAGTTCCCATTAAAGTCAGTACAGTGTGCGTCTGTGTCCCAGTGTTTGGTACTGGCAGTGGTTGATCAGTGGGATAAGCGTTGGCCGTGGCACTTCTTCTCCAGAGTGGAGCTCAGGTTCTCACTGGCGCTGCTGCAGGACTCCAGAGCTTCACTGTTCCTGCACGTTCACAAGTCCAGAACAGAACAGTACACGGTGACATGCAGGTTACAGATTGTTCTACGCTACTTTTATTAAAAGGAGAATTGCGGTCGATTTCAACACGTAGCTCTGTCTTTTGGAAATGTGGAGTGCTGTCAGTAGCAAGAAAAACTAAAAACAAATCGGTGCTGCCTACACCGTGTTACCCCCCCTGCTAGCGTTAGCACCCAACAGGCTTAAACAGGGCAAGTTTTAAACGTGTTTTTAGCCTCTAAACATGCTCGAAATGTCATTACAAGTGCCCACCCGTGTGCAGTGATTCCTTCCGAGGGAACACAGCAAATTTGACTGGAATATTGGATTGTAGGAGTTCGACAATCGACTAGTGTGGACTTGACCGGAAAACAGGAAATAAACAGAGGTATGTGCACTGGCTGGATTAACACAATTTATGCCTGTCTGTCACATCTACTGCAGTCAGATTCGCTGTGTTCCTTCGGAAGGAATCACTGCACATGGGTAGGCACTTGTAATGTCATTTCGAGCATGTTTTACAGGCTTAAAACATTTAAAACTTGCCGCAGTTTTTTTTTTTTGCCAGCACTCCAAATTTCCAAACAACAGAGCTACGTGTTGAAGTTGACCGGAATTCTCCTTTAACAGGTTGCGCCTCGAAACGTGCAGATGAAAGACGGTCCTACTTGGACATGAAGGTGTGAAGCAGCGATGCGTGGTGCTGGGGGAAGTATTCCTGCTGGACAGCGTGCTCCAAACACAACAGCTGACCTGGGACCAGTGACACCTTTTTCACCTTCCCCTCTCCCTGAAACACGGAACAGAAAAGTAGAAAACTAAAAAGGAACTGCTTTTATATCAACCAGTGACAGAAAGGGCAAGAAAACTATGTCAACTGTGTTACAGTCTAAAGATAATTAAAGTTACTGTGTGTAGAACTTTAATGTGATTTGACCGTATTAAACAACCCTGGTGCCCATTAGTTCTATCAGATTCTTTGGACACGCAGGGTTGGGGGTGCTGCAGCGGCACTGTACCTTGAGGATCCCCATCGTGACCAGCAGCGTGGAGAGGAAGCAGTATGACTGCAGGGCAGAGCCAGAGAGGAGCTTCTTCAGCACAGCGTCTGGGAGACACAGAGACGCAGGTCATGTAACGAGACAGCAGGGGTCAGCTCTATCAACTATAGCGTTCAAACCACTGGTGGAACACTTCATAGTAGTGGCATTTGTATTCACCAATAGTTTCAAACACAGCGCTCTTGGTCTCTGGTTCCTCACTGTACAGAGAAGCGATTTTCAGGAGGACATCAGCGGCCTTGTGTGGGTCAGACGCATCCACCTGGTGAGAAAAGAGAAGAGTTTGGACTGTTGGATCAGATTGTGGGAGGAGCAAACGACTTGCTGGGACACTTCAAATTCACTTCTTTTTAAATTCCTACTGTTTGCTGCAGGTTTGTCCTCATCTCTCCCAGCTGAAGGAGCTTCTCTGCAGAGGGGCAGCTGAGGAAAGACATGATCTCTGGCTGAGGGTGGACACACACACACACACACACACACACACACACACATTCAAGCTGACCTGCTGTCTGGTAAATCCAAAATCATGAAAATGTATGCAACATGTATGTTGCACGAATGTTCGCGTCATCTTACTGGGCTCTGAGGTTTTGCAGGACTGTCGTCTTTTCTGGTTATTCCATTTTCCTTCACAATTTCACCGTCCTCCTCGTTGTCTTCATTACAGTCGTCACTGGCAGCATCATCATCGTCGTTTTCATGGTCGTCCTCATCTTCCTCACCCTCGTCATCAGGTTCTCCCTCATCATCACTAAAGTGAAGTCAAGAGAACAACTTTTTTTGCCCTCAGTAAACATACTTAATTGTTGAATTACAAAGCTGATCAGAGATAAGTTGTGTTTTTTTTTGTACTGAAAGAACTACATAAATCGCATCAGGAACGGTTCGTTGGATTACTACATATTACTACATATAAGCTGTAGCGCGTAGCTTCTGTTGCCCCCATGAGGAATTCTAAGTAATGACAACAACACTGTCGGTGCGTCACGCAAGCCCTAGGTGATCTCGCACCACCACCGCCAGGCAGTTGCTAGTAGCGTTTGTCCCGTCAAAACACACACACAACGGAGGATTACAAAAAAATTTGGTTGATAGGCTTTATTCGCTTTGTATCAACTCAATTTGGCAATGGCTTGAATGTAACGGACATTCATTAATATAAAATAGTCACGCACTATAACTAATGGGACGGACGGACGGATGGACACACGCACACACACACACACAACCTGAGTGATGCCAGCATGTCTCCTTTGTCCATGTTTTCCATAGCTTCCCTCAAAGCCTCGCAGCCCTCCTCTCCCAGACAGTTACCTGTTAGAGTCACATAGGTTTGAAAAAAATAATGTCCACAATTTTACAACTTTTCCGGCATTTACGTCACATTTAACAATTTTCCGAGAAGATCCTGTTTTCCGTGGTTTTCCCAGCCATGGGAACCTCTCATTAAACTGCTACTTGTACACGAATAGCGAGACCAGTTCCACAGTCAGCGCTCGTACCGTTCAGGTCCACTTTCTCCATGTGAGGTTTGTCTGTGACGGCCTGAGCCACCACCAGAGCTGCTGCCTCCGTGATCTCCCCAAATGACAGATTGAGCTCCTGAAGATGTAAAAACGTAGCAGAGCGCTGTCATTAGCCTGCCGACAATGCAGACGCACACAAAAGGCTGAACTTTGATGGTGAACTTACCTTGAGGATTGGCAGTCCCTCTCTGAGGACAGCAGCGAGGGCGATGGCTCCTTCAGAGCGGACCAGACAGTCTCCAAAGTTGATCACCTGAACGTTCCTCAGGTGCCTCAGAGCCTGCATGGCAGAAAGAGTTTGACTCAAACACACGCGCTACATACCTAGGACTACTTATAGGGAATGTGTGAACAAGCCTCACCTGTGCCATTGCCAGCGTGCCCCTCTTGGTGAAGGTATTGTCGTTAAGGTTAAGAAGGCGGAGCTCAGGGTTGTGTCGCATGGCTGAAGCCAACGCCATCACCCCTGCGTAGTTAATACCATTCTGGGGCATGTGGACTTCTTCCAGGCTGCCTATCACCTTACATGGACAAACAGAGAGAAGTCTAAGATTTCAAATATACAGTGATACAAAACAGGGCTGCTATTTCTCACAATCTCCAATTGTTACAGCAAAAAGATAATTCGATTTTTTTGTTTTACGTTTTTCTCAACTGATAGTAGTTGTTATACAGATATTTTTGACGTTAAGTTTCAACAGCATCAGAATAAAAACTTGATTTGTCAGTCTAGTGTTAGTCCATGCACTAAAGATACTGTCAATCAATTTGAGGGTGGTCATTTCCTACCTGAAAGGCTTTAGCCAGGGCACTGGCTCCTTCATTTTCCAGGCGGTTCCTCCCTGCGATGAACACTCTCAGTTTGAGCGGAGCTCCGTGCGCTAATGACTGTCTGTGGCACTCAATCAGAGCTTCAGCCAGAATCTACACAAACCATACAGCGCTGTTACAGTCTGCACTGGGATGCAAACATGCATTAAAACCTGATCTGTTCGGGATATTTTCGCAGCAGTGGTTTATTGTAAATCTGGAGCGCGTTCTTCTTTTCTTCCAGTTTATTTGGGAAGAGGACAAAAGTACTATTACTTGGAGGTGCGTGAGAGAGTTAACAGCGTTGGGTCAAACAAACTCACCTTTCCTCCTCCGATCCCCATACCACAATTGTTGAGCCTCAGCTCCCTTAAGGTGTGGCAGGAAGGGCTCTTCAGCAGCTGCTCGATTCCCTTCACACCATCTGGCCCAAAGGCATTATCGCTCAGGTCCAGCTCTGTTAGCCTGGCCCCTGCACTCATTAATGCACTGCCCAGAGACCTCTGATGGGTGCACAGAGAGGCAACATGTGACACAGGCATGTTCTCAGAGTGGATATCAAAGACATATATTACAACACTTCCTCTCAAAAACAAATCCTAAAATGCATAAACCAGCGGCTGAAATTCTCACCAGGGCAGTTGGGATTTCAGAGCGCAACCTTCCGGTGAACATGTCGCTCCAATAGCATCTCTGAAAGACACAAAGAGCTTTAAACGGAAAGAAAACAAGTGTGGTGTGTCCTCCTTTGCTAAAGCAATGGGCAGAAGGACATTGGGTTATATGAAATTATCATAAGTAAGTAAGTGTGGTCCTGCCCATGTGTCTTCACTGTGAATGGAAACTATGAACAGAGTACCTGGAGCTGATCTTTGCTCTCCAGAGCTTTGGCAATGGCCCGGGCTGCATCCACTCCCACCGTGTTCCCCTCCAGGCGCAAAGCTCTCAGACCATGGTACTGCTCTATCTCACAGACCAGCTCCTCCACTGAAATCACAGAGAACAGGTTGTTAGGTCTGAAGAGGAAACAGCCACCAGTCCTCTGATGTCAGTACAGTGGCGAATAAAATGAGGGGCGGGGGGGAACTAGACCCTCTCTGCTGCCCTGCTTCACATCTGACCTGATTCTGCGTTGTCCAACTTCAGTCCCAGGCCTTTATAGCTTAACTCTCCATCCCCGACGTGGGTCTTGGAAAGAGCATCAGCCAGCTGAGCGATGTCATCTGAGGCCATAATGACTCTATGTTCCTGAAGTCAGACATTAAAGAATAGGATCAGGTTTTCTCAACGTATAGCTAGCGTTACATGAGCGGTAGTACAGTAGTTTGTCCGAAATCGAGAATTTATGTCCAATGACAGTAGATACATTACAAACAGGTCGTTACAACAGTAGAAGAGCTATCAACAACAGTCAGCTATTTAGCCTCACTGGTGCTAACGTTAGCTAGCAAAAGCGCGCAACATAAGAAACGTTGACACCACTAGCTAATGTTAAACGAACGTGACTGTGAAGTCCGGACTTTACAACGTGTATTTTGTGTTGAATCCGTCATATAGCTCTCATTGAAGCATCGAAACTTACCACAAAGAGTAATTTTCAAGGGAAACGATAGGGAACACAACACACACGCCGCTCTTCCGTGCAGCGCGCCGGTTGCTCAACCATGTTACGTCACGTTGCCCCGGTTTCTTTTTCGTTGGTTCTGTTTACGTCAGAGCTAGTGTTTTTACCGCCATCTGCTGTTCGAAGTCCGTCATCATCACCCGCTTGGATTTGTTTTATTTCAGTTTACTGGACCTCATTGGATCCAAACACCATAGAGTGACGGATGTGCAGAGAACAGACTGTATGATTGCAGAGTAAAACTGTATCAGCAGTTCATGAGGCAGGTTGAACTTCTTAAACTGGCGCAGGAAGAACATCCTCTGCTGGGCCTTTTTCCTGATGGTATTGTACATACAATTATGTATTGATATATAATAACCAAGAGTATAGACCTTTTTCACGGCAGACATGTTGACATATAATAGTAGGAAAAGCACAAGTGTATTCAAAACCATTAATGATGGCTGCATTCCACTTAGGAGAGGTCCTGGTATTGTGCATGCTGACTCACTGAAAGAGCTTACTGGGACAATTGATGGAATTGAGCCATCGTTAAGGTTATCAATTTCAGCTGTGCTTTTCCTACTATGACAAGTCAAAAATGTCTGCTGTGAAAAAGGTCCATAAGTGTATCCTATGAGCTCCATATGATACATCTCGATCAACTACAACATAAAATGCTGTTTACATATGATTGCATCCGTAATAATAATCCAGGGTGTAACACTTAGCTAGCTCAACATTATACAGAAACAGAACATTTTGGTGATGATGATTTAGCATTTTGCTTCTGCATTTTTATATAGGCGATCATTCTAACATTTTGAATACAGGGGTCTAAAACTGTAATGGAGTATTTGTACACTGTGGTAGTCCCATAGACAGTATATAAGAAGAGGGTGGTCCTAACGTTACTACTTTTTCCACCACACTGCACATGAAAATGAAGCCCAACCAAAACAGTGACCGTTTTTGCTGCCCTCTTGTGGCCATACTTCTCCTGGAAACTTGTTGCGATACTGCACTCACCGAAACAGCTAACAGTTAGCTAGCTAGTTAGCAGCCGGTCACTATCCAACAGCAGCCGTAGCGCAGAGAAACTCGTTCTCCGTCCACATACAAATGACAGGGACACTATACTTACAGATATGCGCCTGGACATTGACTGACATTTGGCTAGTTGTTCCTGTCTTTTTTGCCAACACTCTGTGAAGCTATATCTGATCTGAAAAGCGCTGCAACTTAACTCTCGGTGAGTTGCCGTGCTAACAAGGGCTTTGGCTATTAACTGGGGTTCCACTAGTATTCAATTAAGTTACTGTGTTAACACTAGGGTTACAAGCAGTGTAGCCATATAACGTTATGTTAGCTCAACAATAATTGTTTGTAAGCTGTAAATTAAACAATACTTTGCACGTGACTTGAAAGATATATTAATTTATTTAACGTTAGCTAACGTTAAGCTAAAATTCAGTGCTTAGCATTCAGGCTGAGTAAATAGCGTTAGCTAGCTGGCTAATCCTAACTACCAGTAGGTAAACCCAGGTAGCGTTAACGTTATCTACACTAACGCCATTAGTAAGTTGTGTATTTGAGCGTACATGCATCGCTGTCAGTGAAACGTTTAACGATACTGTCGTTGGAGATGACCTGCATGTCGGCTAACGTTATACTTTTCCCAATTGTTATGGCTAACGTTGTAGCTGACGTTCAGATGCCCCCTCCCAAAATTGTCCGCAATGTAACGTATGCGTCAATAACGTTCGTTCTTGTCGAACTGTGGCATCCTCAATATAACTAAATGCTAACTATAACTACTAGCCAGCTTCATCGTTAGCTATCCCGGCTATTTGTTTACGCAAGTCCGATGAGTGCTTAGCGTGTTTTAATGGCAGGCCTTGGCTTGTCCAGGACGACTGTAAGTAGTTAGCAGGGTTGGCAAAGGTTTTTAATCATTGCAGAATATAACCTTATCCATCATGATACTAATGTTATGTGTGGATACGGTATATTGAACGTAGATGTCAAAGCTGTTAATACTATTGTGCAAGAAGTGTAGTTTTAAACTGTTGCAAGTCAACCTTGTCTTTACCTTCAGGCTATGGATCATGATCGCCAGAAACGAAGAGAGGAAATTCAGAAAGCCATGAGCTTTATCCAGTAAGTGCACAAATAATATTGACTTTTAATGCCTCGTTACAACTAATTTCAGATATCATGAGAAAAGTGCACACCCCTTGTATATGGAGAGCAAATACAGCTTCTTATTTTTTTTGTCCACAGGTCATCATTGCCTTTCCCAGAGCCAGAGAGTTATGAGGTTTGTATTGATCCTTTTCATCCAATTTTTCTTTGACTTTTTATCAACAATGTGCTCCAATACTCACAGATTTCACATTGGCAATACTCAAATTTTGTTTTATTATCTCCTGGACCTTGATGTAAATTAGAGCTCAGACATTGTGATTTATCTTGTTCCCCTCTTTTTTTCTCTTTCTGTGTTTTTCTGAACATCTCATATCACTTTCCTATAATTTTTTTTTTTCCATGTCAACCTTCTCACTCCCTTCTTCTTTCCCCTTATTATTCAATCTCTCTTTGACCTCTCGCTACACATTCCCTTCAGGCATTTCTGACCCAGTTGGTGTGTAACTTGCTGGATGAGGGCAATTCTTGCTTTAGAGATGGGGACTGTCGTCAGGCGACCCAGCAGTATGGGGAGGGAATCAGTGTTGCCCGCTACGCTCAGGCTGAGGCCCTCATCATCCCCCATGAGCTGCTCGAGAGCCTATATGTCAACCGGGCCGCTGCCTGCTACCAAACGGTGAGGGAGAATGGGGAAGAGGGGATATGTTACTTGCAGATGCTTATGTGGACAAATAGAAAACGCAGTAGGGAATATATATTAGTTTGACTTATCATAGATCAATTGCTAGTAAACCAACAAAATATATATTTTTTAATATAATGTGTGTATGTATATATGTATATGTATGTATGTGTATATATATATATATATATATATATATATATATATATATATATATATATATATATATATATATATATATATATATATGCCTAATATTCTACATATTTGTGAATTTGGGTACATTTTATGAAACTAAAAATAAGGTTACTATCTACTGGTGTTCCCCGGGGGCCTCCATGCTCACACAGCCGCCTTTTCCTGGCTAACGTGGGGCAAGGAGCTCCAAAGAGCCGGGGATATGAGCAGGCAGGCAGGTGTTAGATGGTGTAGATCTGTGCAGACCCCCGAGACAAAACGCAGACACATCACCGACAGTATGAAAATAACATCTAAAACACAATTCACACTCAGTGGTTTCTGTGACATGACAAATACTTTGAGTACTTAGTTCCGCTTACAGTTCAGTAGGCGGTCCTTAATGTGGCCCAGGACATATACACCCCCCCCCCTCTCCCCAACTGGTCAACGCAGATGGCCATCCACCAAGAGCCAGGGTCTGCCTGAGGTTTCTGACTGTTAAAAGCAAGTTTTTCCTCGCCGCTGTCGCACCGAATGCATGCTCTTGGGGGACTTGTTGGGCCTCAGATTTGAATACCAGGTGGAAACAGTTTTTTTTGTTCAATGTAAAATGGCTCTTAAATTCCATAGCCTTTGCGCTTACTGTATATCTCTGTTTTCCCGCTCTCAGAGGGAGTACGAGCGCGGTGTTCAGGACTGTGACAGTGCACTGTGTGTGTCGGAAGGCAGTCGCAGAGCTTTGTACCGCAAAGCGATCTGCCTGAGAGAGTTGGGACGACTCCGGGAGGCCTACGAGTGTGGAACCAAATGTCTCCTCACTGCACCACACGTATGTCATCAACACTGAAACTACGATTACAAATGACTTTTCCCCACGTGATTTAAAGATGTAGTTTAAAATGAAAGATTACCTCAGGAAATGAGTTAAAAGTGATGGTGAGTGCTTTAGTTAATGCAGATTTTGAATAGAATAATTACAGTATACGTATTAAGTCACGGATAGGATTTATTTGATGACTTAGACTAAATTGTGCTCCTCATTAAAGTTGACTTAAAGTGAATGGTAAGTGGGACCTCTTTTCGTGATTCATCTTCCAGGACAGGCAGGTGAGTGACCTGGCTCAGGATCTGGCCAATAAACTAGGCCTGAAGGGCCGTAAGGCTTATGTCAGCCCACAGACAGAGTCCACAGCCACAGAAGGGGAGAGTCATGGGGAGACTTCCCCACCCACAGGAGAGGTAGGTGCTGTTGTCGCAGTGTAGAGCTACGTACTTGGAATGCGATGACTGAATGAGAGGCTAATCATGTCTGTGTTTTTCCCCCTTTCTTTCTTCAGATGTCGTCCAATGGGCTGGAATCTCTGGGGGACATGGGACAAGGTATGACCAACTGGCACGCCCTGAACATGTCTGCTCCTACCCAGACCTCCATCTGTTTCCCATATTAATTTCCTTATCTCTGTCGCTGTGTTCTTCCTTTTTAGCTGACGTGTCCAGTGCGCAGTGCATCCCTGCTCCTTTGGCCACACCCATCCCGGTCAGTGATGACCCGGCGACCCCTGTGACTCCATGCACCGACTTGTCAGAGAGCCCCAGCAGCCAGGGCCTGCCTCCCATGCCATACTCCGTCCCTGTGTCGGAGCACATGGATGAATGCAACAGCATCCTCAAGGATGAGTTAGACAGTCTGCTGGAGTGCATTCCCAAGAAAGTGAGTGAGGTGAGTGAAGGAGGGAGTTTGAGCCACAACCAACAGGTGCACATGTGTTTTTAGTAGGGGTGACTTCAATTCCCGCTACATGAAGTAATGCTTTGTGTCTGTTTGTCTCCTGGTCCAGAGTCCAGTCCAGGGTGCTATCCCCACCAACCTCCCCAACACGGCGGTGGGTCTTCGGCCTCCGTACTCCGCGAACCTTCCAGCCCCGTCATCCCAGCTTCATCCAGCCTTCTTCAGCTCCTCCATCAGTGACATGCCCGCTTTGGAGCCCTACTCGCCACTGGCCCAGCGGGACCAGGGCTCCACCCAGGCGCAGGACGCACTGGGAGGCTTCCCCACAGGGGTCACAGATGGAGAAGGAAAGGCAGGAGTCGCCACTGGCGGGCTGGACTCATTGTCTGAGTACACTCTCCCTGGTGAGCAAAGAGTCTATATCTTAATGTGTTTTTATCTCATTTAAAGGTGCTCTAAGCGATGTCATGCGTTTTTTTTAGGCTACAACATTTTTTTTTGTCACATACAGCAAACATCTCACTATCCACCAGCTGCCTGTCCCCTGAACACACTGTAAAAAAACGCGGTCTCTGTAGACAGCCCAGGCTCCACAAACGGCAACAAAATAATCTATGCCAACCTGCACCACGAAGCATACACAAACAGTGTTCCAGCCAATAACCGACAAGGATGATGGGGGTGGGGCATTAGTGCACGGAAGTACGGGACGGGATGAGGAGGATGGAGGGGTGAGCTAGTCTCGTTTTGTTTGACAATACTTCGAACGTCAACAAGAAGTAACGTCACCCAACATCTCTTAGAGCACCTTTAAGGAAAGCTGTTTTTTATTTTTAAATGTTGCACTGAGCTGTCTTGGCATGTTGGTTGTTGAACTAGATACTAGAGAGAGATAATGTTGGACATTTTTAAACTTCAATCACTGGAAATCTTATGAAGTTCATCTTAATCATGATGGTTCAAACAAGGGGTGACCCCGAGTAGTCGAATATTTGATCCTTCGATCGAAGGAGCATGATTCTACTGCCAATCTCACAGTCGAATCTTCACAGAGGCGTTGTGAAATGAGGATCATGCCATTTTGGCTATATGGGGCTGCTCAATGTCTGATTTAACATACAACTACCTGTTTTCTCAACAACGGTTTGAAAAAAATGTATTGACGTGGGAACTAATCGCGAGGAAAAAAACGTCCCTGGTGTGTAAAGACCTTTAGTGTACCTATAATATAAAATGTCTTGTATGTAGACCTTTAGCTTTGTACACAGTACTGTTGTTTACTGAAATTATTTTTTAATGATAAGCATGCCTATAATGTAATTTTTTTAATTTTTTTTTTACTGTACACACATTTTGACCCATTGCAATGTGTTAGCTTGCTCTTGCTTAGTTACTAGAGCACAGTTCCTAGGGAGTTGGCTTTAACCTGAGATGTGCGTCAGCAGCAGACAGTGTGAGTCGGCACCATTACAATATGGGATCTGACAGCAGTGTGTGTCCTTGTGTCTGTGGTCTTCAGGGGGACGAGTGTGCCACAGCTTCATCCCTGGAATGCGCAACCACAGTGCTGCACATGCAGTGAGTAACGCACACAATTGCATCATCTCTTGCAGTACAAACTGCTTTTACAGGGTACTGTAAATGGTGTCGGTTTTGTATTAATTAGCAGCCATTTCTGACCATAACCATGGACCATAACCGCCGCTAATTAGCCTTTTCTTTCTTCTTCAGAATGGTCCAGCAGGAACCAACCTGTCTCTGCTCTCCAGGAATCCTCTGGCAGCCACACATGAGTTTCGGCAGGCCTGTCATGCCTGTTACAGCCGAATAGGTTGGTTCACGTTGCAGACTTTCTCTTACTAGCCTTTGACCAGCTACTGTTGTCCCTCCTTTTTTAACAAATGTTAAGATTTGTATTCTTATTGTATAATGTCGACTGACATTTTCAGGAATACATAGTCATGGAAATTTGCCAAAAAGTCATGGAATAGTATTGGTTAAAATGCGTCTGAACCCTGCACACCAACTGTGTGCATTATACGTGAAATATCTAATTGTTGTTTTCAAGGGATGTTTAGTCATTATGAATACAACAATTGAATACAGAATATATGTAAAATAGTGAAGATTAGTAGCAACATCCTCTGCAAAATAACCTCACTGACCTGTACGATAGACAAGTGATTTATAAAAAAATAAAAACCTAAATCCGTCCTGTCAGTCAGTGTCCATTCCCTTTACTCAGAGTTTCAGCTACTCCCCTCTGGTTCCCTCTTCAGATTTTCCCCAGTCAAGAGCAACAGGTACAGAAGAGTCTGTTCACTCCTCAACTCAGGTGTGGCCAGGGCTGTAGGTGGTGATGGTATGCTTGGGTCCTGATTCTGATAACGACGACGATGATGATAAAATGTTCGTATGGCAATTCTGGTTGCTAAGATCTTTTATTGGTTGGATTTTTTTTGTTTTGTTTTTATTTCTGTGCTATTTCTTAGTGTTTTTTTTTTTTAGGGCATTAGGGTCGGTTTTAGTCTCATTATTGATTTTACTGGTTTGGATTTGTAGTGATGGTCGTAGTTTTATTTGCTGCTCAGATTTTTTTAGTGATTGTAGTTAAATAGATTTCTGTATTTATTTATCTGGATTTAACTAGTATTGTACTAGCACTTTTTGATGGAAAAACTGGCACTTTTTATTATGAAATAAAATAAAACCATTTTAAATGATGTAAATGTGGGGTTGTATTCCATGTGCTTATTATTCAGTGCCCCACTTCATGTGGATCACTTTCTTTTGTTG
Organism: Sander vitreus; assembly: GCF_031162955.1. Classification (NCBI taxonomy): domain Eukaryota; kingdom Metazoa; phylum Chordata; class Actinopteri; order Perciformes; family Percidae; genus Sander; species Sander vitreus. The sequence goes on along the minus strand of NC_135875.1, from coordinate 18,549,687 downwards.
TTGTCTTTATGTTGTGCTGTGTGTCTTAATTGTCTGCACCACAAGTTTCCCCTTGGGGACGATATCAATGAAGTTGAAGTTGATTTATCAGCCTCTGTTACTGCGCAGGTGGAATTGCAACATCAGTCACAGGATGTATCACATCTTACAAAAGTGCTTACTTGCTTTACGGGATCATTTAACCTTCTCTTTCCTTCTCTGGCTCACAGGTCCACGAGTGATGGACTACAAGTATCAGCCAGAGGCAGCACACCGCTGCAAAAGGGATGTGCTGCTGTGCCGCCTCAAAAACACAGATGACCCCACTTGGAAGAGGATCCGGCCACGGCCTGCACGGAACAACTTCCTGGGGGCATTTGTACTCTGTAAAGGTATGTATAAATTACTAATACAACAATTGAATATCTGTTGAAGGTGGTCAAATCTATTTTGGAAGTAGCCCCAACAGCCAAATTGATTTGAAATATTGCGAAAATTTTATAATAACGTACTCTTCCATGGTCCTACAGAGGTGCAGGAGCGTCAGGAGTGCCAGTATGGGGAGAACTGTACGTTTGCTTACTGCCAGGAGGAGATTGACGTGTGGACCCAGGAGAGGAAGGGCGCTCTGAGCCGAGAGCTGCTGTTCGATCCGCTGGGCAGCACAGAGAGACGGGCGCTCAGCGTCACCAGACTGCTGCAGCTCCACATGGGCATGTTCATGTTCCTCTGTGAGGTGGGACCACTCGTCTCGTCAAACATTCACCTTTTGGAGCATTTGAACAAGACTTTGACTTCTATGCATCTCTTTCCTCTTTCAACAGGAATGTTTTGACAGCAAGCCTCGCATCATTAGCAAGCGCAGCAAAGAAAACTTAGCAGTCTGCTCAAACCTCACAGCTCGACACCCGTTTGACGACAACAAGTGAGTGTAAAGGCGTTTCTGTCTTCATTTTGCTCGAGAAAGTGTCCGCTTAGTTAGGTTTAATAATAGTGTGATGAAACGCTGTCTGTTGGCTAGTAAAAAATTCTACGATCTATCGGCTGCAGGTGCCTGGTGCACGTGGTGAGGTCAGCCAATGTGCGCTACAGTAAGGTGCGTCCCCTGCACCCTCTCTGCCAGTTTGACGTGTGTCGCCACGAGGTTCGCTACGGCTGCCAGCGGGAGGACAGCTGCTCCTTTGCTCACTCCGTCATAGAGCTCAAATGCTGGGTCCTGCAGCAGGATACTGGTGGGTAGAACACACACAACGGTTGTCTTTTTAATTTGTCGAAAAATATTGTGAATGAAATGGAAACGTTTAACTTCTTAACTGTAACAAAATGTAATCTAGTACATAATGTTGCTGTGGTTAATAATAAAGGCCCGCCATATTGTTAATACTGAAATAATGTCTTGCCAAATGCATGCTGTGTTTGACTAAGAAAACAGTATCTATAAAAGTAAGTAAAGGGTCAAAGAGCTTCTCCCTAATATTTCCTTCAGGTATCACCCACGAAGAGATGGTGCAGGAGTCCAAGAGGCACTGGCAGAGGCTGGAGCAGAACGCACAGAAGCAGCAGAAGGTGAGACCGGAAAAGGGAACTGAGACAGTTGGAGATCTTGCACTGGTGTTTTTTTCTCACCAATTAAGTATAGCAGTTTCCCTTGTACTGCAGCTGGAGTTGCTTCAAATTTACTGTGTTAGCCCTGGTGGGGTGAGGACAGTTACATACGTCTTTTGATACACATGACATGCCAGCCAGTTCCTTTCACCTGAGAAGGAACTTCACCTGTAGAACATAATGAGCACGGAAGTTCATGCTATTCCCCTAGACCCTACTTAACCCATCTTATGTATGTGTGTAAAATAAACTTAAATGTTTTTTTATTAAGGCTTTTTTTTTATGAAATTCTGGCTAAACGGGTAACGAAAAAATGGATTAGTCTGTCTTATTAACATGAACTTCTCATTTTTCTCTTTCTGTGTGTTTCAGCCTATCCATGTCCCCCATCCGAGCAGCAGCATGCACGCAGGAGGAGTAGGGGGGAATGGGAGGTGGGGGCGGAGGAGTAGGGGGAGATGGCATCAGTGGGGGTGGTGTGGGCCCAGTGGGTGGATTGGGGGTGGGAGGGTTAGGAGCGGGGGTGGGAAGAGGGCGTCCCCTCAACCTGAAAATGAAGTTTGTGTGCGGCCAGTGCTGGAGAGAAGGACAGGTCAATGAGCCCGACAAGAACCTCAAGTACTGCACTGCCAAGGCACGGCACAGGTGAGGCCTGTCTCACACATTATACATACATGCACACACCAGCATTTGTGTCCCATGGGGCAATATGACACCGTGTTTTCAAATCGGATCTTAAAGGCTGATTGTCAATGGGGCAGTTTACATGTCACGGACTTTCTAATCATCTGTCATCATAACGCTGGTTGTTACAGTAGCAGCCCAGTTGTATGCCAAAGGATGAAATGGAATTTTACGTGCACGCTACCGCGTATATGCACGTGGTAGTTTGAGCCCTGTTTGTGTGTTTTTTTTAAAATTTATTTCGGCTCTCTGTCTCCTTAGCTGGACGAAAGAGCGTCGAGTCCTGCTGGTGAAATCATTTGAGAAGAAGAAGTGGGTAGTTGTTCGGCCTCTGCCCTTCTCCCGCACGTATCCACAGCAATATGACGTGAGTCCTTATACACTCTATTCTCTTCAGCAGCCCTCCACCCCTCTCACATGCAGAGTACAGTCGTCTCTGTTTTATAACCTGGGGGACAAGTGTTGTTGTAAATATCCTTACCCCAGCATCTTATTATTCTTTTGCTGCCAGTGTGGGTTTGACCGTGTTTTCATGTTGACATTATCAACTGTGTTAAATACCACAGTAATAGTAGGATTACCATATTCTACTTATTAGACAAATTCCTTTTAAGCCATTTTAAACTATCAGTATTTTAGGAATTGTTAACCGTGGCCTATAATGGACATAAACAACAAAGTGACTTTGCCTGTTTGTCATCCAGATGTGTGTGCATGTGATGAAGCAGAAGAAGTGCCACTATATTGGGAACTGCTCATTTGCTCACAGTCTGGAGGAGAGGGATGTCTGGACGTACATGAAGAACAACAGCTGTAAGCTCCTGAGGTTTTCATTATACAAACCAGTAGTGGTGTGTTTTAGATCTAAATTTAACCATGTTACTCCTCAAATCAAATTTTCTTTTAATCCTTTTGCCCACCACTACACGTCACGATAAATTACATTGATTTTTGAAGTGCATAACATGCTGCATCAGAAGTTACTGAGGTTTTCTTCTCTTCTTTCTCCCCGTCACGCCTCTGCAGTGAGAGACATGCAACAGATGTACGAACTGTGGCTGCAGCTGACCAATCAGAGTAGACGTACGGATAGCTCTACTGTGACCCCGCCCCCAGAGGACAAGCAGGTCACCATAACCGCAGATTACACAGAAAGCATGGTGAGTGCTTATAACACTTTCATCAGCGATGTAGCCTGCCCCTCCCCTCTTTTCAGTGGCCAGACTATCCTGTGAATATTGCACATTACTTTTCTCCACTGATGTGTCAGTAAGAATCTGATGATGTTGATTTCTAAGTATTTTTATTTTATATTAGTGGTTATGTTTAGGCATGAGGAGTGGGGATTGGTTAGGGTAGGAATACCAGAATACAAGCCAATCGGAGGCAGAATTAGGCGTAAAATGTAAAAAATAATAAAAATACCATAAATATACAAACCATAACTCTAAGAATGAATGAATTATTTAAGTGTAAGATCAACGGATAAGTCTTGAGACTCCTCTTGAAGGATCCAAAACGATCACATGAACGCAAAACACTAGGCAACTCGTATCATAGAATGCACGCATATCTTAAGAGGACTGTCTGCAGGGAATGTGTCTGACCAATCACGGTGGGTGTGGGCCACCTGGGCCAAAAATGCCAGGGCCAATTTTTTGTCCCAGTCCAGCCCTGCTTCTAAATATATTGAGATATATGTGAACAATTTTGGTGCTTTTATCACAAAATGAGTAATAGGTTAGCTATGCCACCCCACCATAGTAATGTATATGTAGTAGTATTATATTGTGCTTGCATTATTACAGTACAGATGAATCAGAAAAAGAACAAAGAAATTTGCGTATAGAAGCTTCTATTTAAAGGGCTTGGAGACCTTTGCATGTAAGTTTATAGTAGCTGACTGCTTCCTTGGTTAGCTTAGTAGACATGATTGTTGGTAAGTTTGACAGAAGAGCTGTGTTGATGTGTATCGTTTCAGGGAGGCCGGCGGTTGTCAGATGGGGATAATCTCTGAGTGTTGCTGTGGTGACAAGAGGCAGCTGATCGCCGCTGAGCTGTAGACAGAGAGACAGGCCTGCCACACCAGCTACAACTAAACAGTCTGTCATCTCGCCAGTCTGACCTCCTCTAACATCTTTCCAGCCATGTGAGAGCAGTAGGACACCCAGCCCTATATATATATATATATATATATAAAAAACACACACACATTTCAGCACAGCACATGATACACAAATCACAGGCACCGGTTAACACAAAGACAGAGCTTTGTAAGTGAAAATACAGTTTAGTGTTACACTCAGCACCTTCAGGTTCCCCTTTAGCAGATTATACCGCAGAAATTCCACAGACAACTAGTTTTGCTCTGACTAAAATGATCAACTAGTATTCCCTAGTGCTAGACTGTATATCTGTGTTCACCAGGCACCACTTTTGTTTGTTTTCTTTGTTAAAAACCACAAGCACTGAAACAATTCTTGGGTGGGCGCGCTGGTCGCAGCTCTTAAATTTAGCTTGGTGATCATTTAAAACTGAATTAAAGCCCAGTACTCATACGCTTAAAGTTGACATTTTAACTTTGGAGTGTCAAGTCCACAGTGCTGTTGATGGCAATGGAGAAAGAAAGAAGTATTGTTTAAAAAACAAAAAAAGAGGTTCTTGGTGGACACTCTTCGTTAAGCTGCGTAACAACCACATTCTACTCTCCTTCCTTCATGGGAATATTGCGAGAGGGTCAAAATAACTTCCTGGAGATTAATAATTTGTAGCGCAATTTTTATTTTTTTTTTCTTCAAAGGATAGTTGTACTTACCTGTTATATTGTCTGCCATATTGGTAGAACGCTATGAATGTAATGCCTGCATGGGCCTTTAAAACTATGAAATTAGTCATTTAAAACGTTGCTGTGGTTGTGGAATGTATGCAAGTATACTCATGCCCCAAATCAAACTTGTGTAACATGACAGTTTCCCCCTCCCCCTTCTATAAATATAAGAAGGCCTCGTGATAGCTGGCTATGTGATCAGACTAACCGTCCCTGCATGGGACGAGCACAGACACATACACTCACTCATATTATTACCTTGTAGTAGCTGTCAGCCGGTGTCCACGTGAATCAAAGCAGGCCTGAATGTCAGCTCCTCTCAGGTTGAGTTGGGGGGGGCTGACAATGTGAAAACAAAAAGGTCTCAACTAATCACTTGTTGCTAAAGTACACATGGCCAATGGCTCAAAGCAATTGTTGCCAAAGCCACCAAGGGGCTGTTCTCCATCATGTACTGTAAGCTAGTGGTAAGCAGATGACAGAGATGTGATGCTGGTGTTGGAGGGCTACAGAGAAGTGACTGCAGCACACGTACAGTCCTGGCTAGAGCTGCTCTCAGCATCAGATGCCCATTAAGAAATGATGACATCACTTGGACTGAAGCAAAGTGAAAATACAGCCCGTTTAGAAGACTTCAGTTGTAAAAAAGATAAGTTTTGTAATAGTTAAAGAAAAAAGGATAATTTAAAGAGTTAAGTGCTGGGAGAAAATGACTAATGAAAAGAATGGAGGATTATTAAGAATGTATTGTTCTAGAGTTGATTGTGAGAACATTAAAGATAATTTGAAAGTAAGGGCAAGTTGCCACTTCTTCAGTTGAACTGGGGTCATCATTTCACTGAAAACCAATCATGGCCTTCAAATGGAAAGCCATGTTCCTCATACTTCCAAATGTTGTGTTCCTGATAGCTAGCAGTAGCTCCTAATATAAACATTTCCATTAAGGGAAACCTGCGAGCCTGAGACAGGGAAACCATTCTCACCACATATTGTGCCTATGAACAACACATTAACATGCAACACGAACACGCATGTGAAAACGTGTATACACACACACACACACACACAGAGGCAGGATGCCATCTTATTCTAGCCTTTAATGTGGATGGAGACACGATGGAGGTATGTCTATATTCAGATACATATACACACATTATACATTTACAAATAATGGTATACTAATAATAATTGATAACTTAGCAGTTAAGCTTAATAAATATATAACCTGAAACCCTGTATTGATTACATAGAACTTCTTGTTATTGAGGTATTGCTATATGACATGTATCGCTGAACTAGATGACTATAGTGATGTTTTTTTTTCTTTTTCTTTTTTTAAATGATTCTTTTTTTTGGTAATTTTTCCTGTTGTGTGGGTTGTTCCAGAAAGGGTATGTATGAAGAGGTTGATGCAGAGATTGATTTGAATTTGAGGGTTAAATCTTTTACACTTGAGAGAAGAATGGAAGAAATCAAGTCGCCCAACTTGAGTAGTGTTTTTTTTGTTTGTTTTTTTCCTTTGTTGACAAGTTCAGCAGCTACACTGGACGTACAGAATCAAAATACAGTGCTACTGTTCTGCAGTGTTAAGGCCAAACTTCCAAGAAGCTGCACCCTATATTTTGAGTAATTTTCCTATCCAGAGTGACCTCGGCGATGTGCATAAAATCAACAAATGGCTTCAATTCCCAAAATACTGACATACACTCAACCAGAACATTATGGAAAATTAGAGCAGAACGTTTAAAAAGGTAAAGGCGAGATATATTACCTAAGATTAACAAACCACAGTATAGTGTATGATTGTTTTGTGATATTCCATTTTGTCAGTGGATGAATAGAATGAAGAGAAATGGTTGCGACACCAATTATCCTGGTCCTAAAAACAGACTTAATGCCCAATCAGGATTTAGACGGGACAGCCCAGCCTGGGCCAAGCCCAAAATACAGATCTCGGGTCAGTTTTGCTGGTCACTCAGCAGCGGTTTTGGGGATTGTCGATAATGAGCCCTCGTCTGGAACAGCCCAGGTATTAGCTTCTTTGAGGGATCGTATTACTACTACTCCTAGTATTATGATGAATATGATGACTATAATGATTGCTATCTATTGACTATTCTATTTCTTCTCTATATGCTATTGATATATGTATGTTAATTGCAATGTATAAATCTCTTTATATATGTATCCATGTATGAATATAATAATTAACAGTAAATATGCGTCTGTGTATGCAGCAGTGCACAGCTCTGTCTGGGAGGCAGTGAGCAGAAAAACGCCCAGCCTCTGATATTTAATGTTAGGCGCTTGAGCTTTTAATCCGACAGGTGTTGACGTCAGTTATCAGCTACCGATAGGTCGTCAGTAGTAGAAGACATTTCACACACAGTACGATACACCTGCTATATATTACTGTTGTCTGAGCTCTGTTTGTAAGCCTTAGGATTATTTGGGCACTGGTCAAAGAAAAGTAAAAAAAAGAATAGCTGATGATTAAAGTTTAATGTTTCCCCTTTGCAGTGTCTCAGTGTTGATCCTACCAACAGAGCTTGCTGCTCACTGCCTGTACTGTGTGTTTTTGTTTAAATTGATTCACCTGACAAAGACGGATCTGGAAACGGAAGCATACATAGTAGCCTATATACTCCCGTATAGCGCCTTATTCGATATACTACACCTATAAGATGATACATACCCCTATTGTATAATCCTGCTTACTATATACAGTATATGATACCTGATACCTATTATAATACTTAGACACCCTAATAAGGTAATTTAGATAAGAGATGGTGGAGCTGTTTTTTTTTCTGTGGCTGTGGAAGAGTTTGCTGTGTTTCCATCTTGTTTTTCAGGGTGTTCAAAAGGTAAAAAATGTCGGAGAGTGCCACCACTCAAATGCTCTTAATTGTTGTCAGATGTATGAGAAGCAGCCGGGATGGAAAATTGACAGCCACGAGCCGAAGCTTGGTAAATCTTAATTTTGTCTGAAAAAAAATATGTTGCAGGTAAATAACCAAAAGGTGGAATTTAATTTTATAATTCCGTCTGGCTACATTAAATAGTGAATATGACTGGCATTTTTTAAATATATTTTAGCCAGTGTGACGTGGACAAACAATTGTCCATTCATGTTTGAATTCCTGCCTTTAAAGATATGTTGAAGTAAATGGGCGGGGGGGGGAAGCAGAGCATTTGAGAGGAGGGGGCTCCTCTTCCATTGTTGGAGAAAGGCACTGATGCTGTAACTGAATTGCACGGGGAAAAAAAACAGTGGAACATGTGCTGCATGTTCTGTGTGTGTGTGTTGTTAAAGGCAGGTGAATCATGACACAAACTAAAGGGGAGGCAGGTTTGTGTGCACTTTGTGTACACACAACAAATCTTACATTGTAATTTATTACACATTAGGTCAGATTTTCCATCTTAAAGGGTCAGCAACATGAATATAACAGCAAACAAATATATATATGGTATATAAAGATATAGTGGAGTAATGGCATCCTGAGCAGAGAATGAAGTCTCACTCCTTCTGTGTGTTGTAATCCAAGCTTCTCTGTTCTTTGTTTTGATGGCCGGTCAGACGGCCGTGAAGAAAACGTGGGTATTTCACTTAGAAGGGAATGGTCTGTGAGAGCCGTATGGAGGCAATCCCAGCTCGTACAGTACCCCGTTAAAGGAACACGCCGACTTATTGGGACTTTAGCTTATTCACAGTAACCCCCAGAGTTAGACAAGTCAATACATACCCTTCTCATCTCCGTGCGTGTTATAACTCTGTCTGATGCCCCCAGCGCTAGCTAAGCCTAGCTAAGTCACAGGGTGTACAAATAAGGTCACTATGCTTTTACTATCTAGTAATTGTTGACTCTATTACTCCAACTCTGAGCGAACTCCAGCTGAACTCTCTGCTCCTCACCACAGGGCTTCAGGTGCTGCTAGCAAATCACGCCGCCCAAGTAGCAGAAGTAGCAGTGCTTCGCCTTTCTGAGAATGTAGTTCCCAGTTTGTATACGGTTAGAAGATGGAGACGCTGTGACTATACAAATCACAACATGTAAACAGGAACATGTTGGCGTTATTTTGTCACTTATTCGGAGCAGTAGGCTAGTTGGAACCGGTTACCTTCAGGATCTGTGCTAGGTTTAGCTAGCGCTGGGGGCGTCGGACAGAGTTACAACACGTACGGAGATGAGAAGGGTATGTATCGACTTGTCTAACTCTGGGGGTTACTGTGAATAAGCTAAAGTCCCAATAAGTCGGCGTGTTTCTTTTAAACAAACTTGGTTTGCACTTTTGTGTAACTTTACAGCGTATGCTTCGTCAGCCTACCTTACCATATACGGCTGATCAACACTATGCACCAATCAGAGCCAGCTAGAGACAATGTTGGAACGATCAACAAGATCCTTTCACTTCAAAAGGCTCTTTATTTCATAAATTGATGATTTTCATAAGGTTGAATTATCCCTAGCATAGTCTTCCCCCGCCTCCTACTACAGTTTGTGTCATTTGAATCCCGGCACCAACACACACCTACACAGCCACAAACAAATCTTAATTTATCGGTTTTCAATCAGTTAGAAATTATTTGTTATTTGAATTGTTTTCAACAACTCTTGATGAAGAAACCAGGGTTGTAAGAAGTGGAAAAAACAAGGCCTCTTTTTGTACTGTATTTTTACATTTTGTTGTTTTATGTTGTTATCTTCTTGACTTTGTTTTCTCTTTTCTCCTCCCTGGTTGAAAGTTCATGATCTCATAAGTGGACCAAATCTCTTGAAAGCATTTAATAATAAACAGACCGTTTTAGAAAAACAAAACAAAAAAAAACGTGTTTTTCCATTTATCGAAGCACACAATTCACATTATTGTCAAATTGTAATAATTCAGTCAAATATTCATGAGCATAATTATAAAGGGTCAGTTTAAGGGTCAAATCACGAATGAATTGTTTGTGGCGATCAAAGCATTTCAAAATGAATAATCGACTGACCATGCTCTGGGTATGGAAATTATATTTTACTCTTCAATGCATTCTTTCTAGATGTTTATATTCTGTAAACAAAAACAACGCCTCAATGTTATGCACTATAACAATAATACTTCCTTTCTGACAGTTATCAACAGAAACTGAATATGATCAGTAATTGTTTTGTATGGCATTCCGGTGTTTGAGGTTAGCGACCTTAAATGTAGGGGTTTCATGCATTTTATTTAGCGGACTTTTTTTCGTCTGCTACATTCAGGGTCAATAGGTTTTTTCACTGTCGGTAATCCAGACGCGGCTCAATATTGGCTGTCACCGCTGTGATGAACACACTAACTGACCAATCGGCGCTATTTCCGTCGATTGCTGGGGGGAAAGCACGCTGATTGGTTGCGGAGGAGCTGAGTGGGAGGGGCGTTAAGAAAGGTGTACAGAGTTCATAGTGTACGCTATATAACCTCTTAAAGGTTTGATAATCGTAACATTTCATAAGTGCTACTGCAAGCCTCAGTCGGGCCTCTTTCATTATATTCTAATATTGCTTTTTGTGAGTTTCGGAACAGTTGTGACATATTTATTGACCTATAATAAGCTATCTTAAGAGGGGAAAACATGACTACAGAGATCCCGGAGATGTTAAGGGCTCTTATTGATAATCTCCCGAACTTCGACGATAATGGTAAGCCTAAATGGCTGTCAAATCAAGCGGCGAAGTGTGTGTGAAGTGTGTTTTGTTGGAGTGTTGATTCAAGGAACATGCAGCATGTGACTTAAAAGTTTATTTAGGAAGGGAATTTTAAACAGTTGCTGAAACGTCTGCAAATAACTGCGTGCTTGTTGGGTGCAGGGGTCTGCTTCTTGGGTTTTAGTTGGCATCCAAAGGTTAGCGGGATAAAATTAGCCTAAATGTCCTTTAGAAACCGTGCCTATTCAGTATGTTTCCCTTACAGCTCCGACGGACTGTTGCTATACTTACTGTAGCTGAAACAATACAATTACGGACTCTAGTAGCAGTGTTTAGTGTGCTCAGTATTTAATTTGCAAGCACCTTTTAAAAAGAAAAGTATTTGGTGGTCGTGGGGCTGAGAAAGTGGCGTGGTGACGGGTGACATCAAGATGCATTTTAGACCACCAAATCACTATGGCTATGTTTTCTGGTCCATGTTTAGACCATCAGATTGTAGTCAAGTAAAATCATTATTGAGAGGTGTGCTGTTGCTGCTGGCCCCATCTCACAGGATTTCACAATCACTTGCCAGGCTGTTTGTGTGTTTTTTTTGTTAAAGGAGCTCCTAAAGAACCCCACAAAAAGTATAATTGATGACATACAATATTTTCTCCCTCCCATATGGGTGAAATGTCCGTCATTATCTTCCACTTGCCAATATCTAACAGATAATATAATGAGGTAACAATTATGGATTCATACTGCTGTTGTTAGGTTACAAACGATTTAAATTGTGTTGCACAAACTCTTTGGACATATTTAATTATTATTATTTTTTTTTACAGCTGTCCTAAGATGTTTACATTACTTCTAGTCGTTTGGTACGGTGGCCCTGAAGTGCAAATCACAACAGCAAATAGAAAAACGCAACAGCAAATCATAAAACACAACGGCAAATAGGAAAACACGACAGCAAATAGGAAAACACGACAGCAAATAGGAAAACACGACAGCAAACATGAAAACACGACAGCAAACATGAAAACACGACAGCAAACAGGAAAACACGACAACAAATATGAAAACACAACGGCATTAACTTCTACCGGAAAAGGTAGGGCCTATCTGGTAGAGGATGGACCCTCCTGATTGGACAGACGGACTGTCTGTCTTTTAACAGGAAAGAGAGGTGAAAAACACGGAAAAGCGCCTACTTTTAACAGAGAGACAGTCTGTTTGTCCTTTCAGGAGGCTCAGTCCTCTGCTAGATAGGCCCTACCTTTTCCGGTAGAAGTTAATGCCATTTTGTTTTCATATTTGCTGTTGTGTTTTCCTATTTGCCGTTGTGTTTTCCTATTTGCTGTCGTGTTTTCCTATTTGCCGTTGTGTTTTCCTATTTGCCGTTGTGATTTGCACTTCAGGGCCACCGTAGTTTCGGGAGGAGATCGAGATGAAGTTATATAGTCATACTCGTGTGTCTTTCATACAAATGTAGTAGTGAAGTTTAATTTTTGAGTGGTCCTTATAAATATGTATACCAGCAAACTGTCAGTCAACACCAAGACGTTTGCAGCAAACTATTTATATATATTATATATTTATGAAAAAAAGATGTGAATCTGGTTTAAGTTGACAAGTCAGTGAAATCTTGGCTTTTCAGAATAGTCATTTTTGTACAAAACTGCACAGTCAGGCTGACGATATGATGGTGCTTGTTTTCAGAGAAATACGTTTACTTTTTTATTAACTTTGCCACACAAGGAATTGGCATTTTGGACATTTTACATACGGTGTTAGAGAATATTAGATTTATATGAGAGTCAAAAACAGCCTGTGTTTGCTGCTGTGTCCTGTCATACAGGCACCTGTTAGCTAAGTCACATGGACTATATGACATATAGTGTCATATTATATGATACCACCTGATCAAAGGTGGCATCATATAATATGACACTATATGTCATATTATATGATGCCACCTTTGATCAGCCCCTAAAGTTTAAAGCTTAGAGTACAACAACTTGTATAATGTGTAATGTCTGGCTGTTTTCCTCCATATGTGAAAAAGTGGAGGGGGATTTACCTTGAATTTAATGTGTCTATGGACACATAAAAAGATTGCAAACAAACATTTTACTAATAGCTGAATATCATCCATCTCCTTTATGATGTTTTTGTGAGACTGATTCAGTACGTTTTGTTTGGATCTATACCCTTGGGATGTCTCCTTAGTGGCAGCAATGCACAGGCCTAATTAGGCTACTGCAACTTAAACCTCACGGTGCTACTTCTGTATGGTCCTTTAGCACTGCTGCGCCGCCCTTCGTGCACGTTTCTGCATGATAGACAGAGCAAGGCTCCATTGGATAGAGCCGGTAGATTTGTAAGGATAGCAGCTGCACGTGTGTTTGCATGTGAGTGGTGGTGCAGCAACATGGATTTACGTTGAATATGTTGTATGAACGTCTTGGGCAATGTTTTGCTAGATATGCGAATCAAAATGGGAACACACGTTACTGAAGATTATGTAATGGCACTGAGATAGGCATATTAATTGACTAATCATATCTCACTGAAAGTTGTAAAGCCTGTCTACCGACATTAATCTGTGCATATAGTTGTTTAAAACCTAGATAAGAAAACAAACTTTAGTGAACGACGTCGATAACTGCAGGACCTAGTTGGATTCAGGTCATGCTACTTATCTTTATTTGTTTTGGCTGCATATCTTTAAGTGTTATATCAACGTTTGATGTATGCTTCGGCCAACCAATGAGATCTCAGCTAGTTGCGACGTGACAACCGCTATTGACTCCTCACTCGAATTCCCGCCCTCAGAGGAGCAGGCCAGCCTATCAACACAAGGCTGGGTGGACCTTTATGACGAAGAGGTCCGGCTTGTTCCAAAAACAAGCAGACGACATATATAATTTTCTGAAGCAGTGGGTCATCGCAGAGAGCTGTCGGGGATGCATTGACGGTCGTTGCCACACGCAAACGGGGATTTTGTTGATTTGAAATCATTACAGACACACCATATGACGGTGGTGGAACCGGCTAAACATCTAGTAGCTAGCGTTATCGAGCAAAACAACAGCCGAGCTTGCTTATTTGTCAGTTACAACGTTCTAACGTAAACAACAAGGGGGAAAATGTCGGGAGAGCCAACTATCATCACACCGGAAATGGCCACGGGGCCACCGAGTTCATTCCATGGGGTTTTAAAGAAGATAATGGAAATGCCTCCGCCGAATATTCTGGACGGCGACGACGGTAAGTGCAGTTACATGGAAAAAGAGGAAGGAACGAACGATGCAGCTTTAACGTTAGGTCAATTTATTTTATACAGTCCATGGGTCAAACACGAGTTCAACTGAAAAAAAGCCGAAATCGCGTAAAAAATAAAAGGTATCACACCAAGTAGCCGACAGGTGGTATTCTTAATGTGTTTAACATATGTGCAACGATATTAAATTGTGCACACCTTACACTTTATTTTGAGCACATTGTCCACAGACTTATCTTCTCTCATATCTGTGACTAAGTGAAGGGGGAAAACGAAGCTCCCCAAAGCACTGAACTGTCGTTTGAAGTGGTTCACTGTTTGGAAGCAGTTGATCCAGTCCAAATTTCCACTGGTCACTCTACTGTTGAAAGTTACAACAAAAACTTGGTGGTTGGGTTTTGGTGCCTGAGGGACCTTTCTGGAAGGAGTTTCTTTGGAGAGGAAAAACAAACAGGGGGTTGAACTCTCAATTGTGCTTTACTTGAGTAGTTTTACTGTTGACCCTCATAACATTAGACACAAAACTGCCTTTTGGCTCATGCCAAATGCGTTTACAAAATGCCTGCGAATAGAGATGTTCCGATACTGCCTAAAACGCTGGTATCAGTATCGGGAAGTACTGGAGTTTATGCACCGATCCGATACCATGTAATAAAGCCCTAAAGAAAAAAATACGTTAAAGTAGTTTATGTTCTTTTTCCGTTTATAACTGACTGTCAAACTGCAGAATAAAAGAACGTTCTGTGGCATTCATGTTTCACAAAGAGTTTAACCTGAGCCAGACAGACAACAAAGATAGAAATCACATCCATACAGGGATAGTAATATACAGTTGTTAAAACATAATAAAATATGACACACTGGTATCGGCCGATACGCAAGTTCAGGTATCGGAATCGGTATCGGGAATCGGGCCATCTCTACCTGCGAATGCTATCTTTCTTAGATCTTAATATGTATCTTTTCTCTGTTTCAGACACCGACAAGGAAAAGCATGGTCTGGGAGACAATTTTGACCTGGTTGGAGGAGAAAGCGATATGGGTCCGTCAGCCGCCCTTACCCCCGCTATTTGGGAGAAAACCATTCCCTATGATGGTGAAAACTTTCACCTGGAGTACATGGACCTTGAGGAGTTCCTTGTGGAAAATGGCATTGCCAGCTTGCCTGACGTGAGCCCCCTAAAGGGCAGCCCAAAAGGAGACGCTATCAAGACAGAGAAAATGCAGGCTACCCCCTCTGCACAGATGAATGTTGCCAAGTCTGCAAGCGTGTCCTCACTGGCCCTGCTACCCATTCAGGAATTGGACCATTGTGAGGAAGAAGTGGTGATCATCACCAATGATGACTCTGGTATAATCTGTGATGTTACTGCTGGTGAGTGGAGGTTGAGTGATCAGACACTAGACGGCTGCAGGATTCACTAAACTCATACTTTGTATATGTTTTACAAGGCAGAAAACTAGATGTTCAGGTTAAGTGACATGACTCAACAAGTCAAGTCCTAAGGTGCTTCTCATGTCGCTCAAATTGCCTCCTTGACTCCCTCCACTTGCCTCCCTTCCTCGCGTCTTAGTCCCTCCAAACGAGGAGGCACAAGCGAGACGCAAGGAAATCATGGGAGGAGAGAGGAACCGAGGAAATGTGTTTTAGAGAGATAAGACCTCCTTTTTTCTCTGAAGCGTTATGTGAATACGTCGGCTGAATGGGCGGAGTTAGCAACGGCTTTCAGCTGCACGGCTTCCGGTAAGGCTGCTCTCGTGTATCCTCGCCTATAGCTCCTCGGCGATCCCTCCTTTGAGACGGCCTTCACCGAGGAGGGACAGAACAGCTTCCAGTTCGACAGAGGAGTCGAGAAGCTATCAAATAAGCGACATGAGAAGCACCCCTAGTGTTTGTGAATGTGGTCTAGGGTTAAAGACATGACAATTTACTGTCATACAAACATTTAGAAACTGATCAGAAGATTAAAATGTGCTAACATCAATGAACGGGACCTTCGGCACCACGGTCTTTAAGTCTAAGTCTTTACAGTCTTTTAGTGTTTGCACTAGAGATGTATCGGTATCGGCTCCGATGCTGCCTAAAACGCTGGTATCGGGAAGTACTGGAGTTTATGCACTGATCAGATACCACGTAATAAAGCCCTAAAGAAAATCTACGTTAAAGTAGTTTATTTATGTTATTTTTCCGTTATAACTGACTGTCAAACTGCAGAATAAAAGAACGTTCTGTGGCATTCATGTTTCACAAAGAGTTTAACCTGAGCCAGACAGACAACAAAGATAGAAATCACATCCATACAGGGATAGTAGTATACAGTTGTTAAAACATAATAAAATATATGACACACTGGTATCGGATCGGTACTCGGTATTGGCCGATACGCAAGTTCAGGTATCGGGAAGCAAAAAAATGGTATCAGACCATCTCTAGTTTGCACAGAGGCTCTTTTTCTACTGAAGGCCAGTTACGGCAAACATATTTGCAACTGGTTTCCATATTACAGTTATTTAACTTAGAATAGTTAGTTAGAATGTCAGTGTATGTGTGTGTGTGTCTGTTATGGTGGAGAAAACCACCAATTTTTAAGAGGCATGCTCATGGTGCCGACCGTGTTGCTGACCTTCAGATTAATCTGCAGGTGTCTTGTGTTTCTGTGCTGTCTGCTCAGAGGTGACCACCGAAGAGGACAGAGCGACCCCCGAGCCCATCGACCCCGAGGAGATCGAGGTCAATGTTAACTACGAGCCAGATCACACTGACCTGGTCCTGTCCAGTGTGCCTGGAGGCGAGCTGTTTGACCCTCGCAAACACAAGTTCTCTGAAGATGACCTCAAGCCACAGCCTATGATAAAGAAGGCCAAGAAGGTGTTTGTGCCGGAAGAACAGAAGGTATGCTGGGAGAGAGACTAGAGGAGCCTCTGAAACACACACACAGTCCAACAGTTTGTTTCACTGTGTTTGTGCATAGTTTGTTTAATAGAGAACACCACAATAGACAGGGATACTTAATAAGGGTGTCACGATTTTGATTTTAAATCGAAATTAAGCCACAATCTGAATATCGAATAAAAAAAATGGAATCGTCGATACTGCTACGCCCCCATTTCACGTCCGGTCGGCTTGCCAAGCGGTAAAAAACTTGCATGTTGAAGTGCTGCGAGTCAGTCAACCTCCTCTAACTTATACAGCCAGTCAAAAGAGAGCATGGCAACTGCAGATGTAGCAGACCTATCAACAGAACTTGAACCCCCTCCTCTTTCACTGAAGTCGCCGATGTGGAAGTATTTTGGATTTCCGGTGAGTTATGTTGACAACATTTGCGTTGTCGACAAAAAAAAAAAAAAACACCGTTTGGAAGCTCTGCTATGTGCGTGTACCATTGTGTTTACCATTGCACATTAGCCTAGCAGCTAGCAGAGATTCCTTCTGCTCATAGCTTAATCCCAACAAAACTGCACGGTTGAATTTCATTTTCATTCATCAATTTCATTGCATGAACGTTTTGTAGCCTAAACACAGCAGCTTACAGTATATTGGTTATGTTAGCGAGAGCAACAAGTTAGGGGACTGCCGAGTCTTCCTCTCTGCTCTCTTGCTCAGCCGCTGTGTGCTGTGAAGCGTCTGCCCCGGCATTTATTTATTTTTTTTCACTTTATTGATAAATTGTTTTAATAAAAGTTTCCAATTGACTGAATATATGTTATTGTTACATTATGTTGTCAATAAATGTTTTAAATTTGACAACGTAGTGTGGCACATTGCAAACAAAGGTCAGATATTGCATAAAAGTCTAGTCTATAATGTAAAAATCGAGAATTGAATCGAATCGTGACCTTATAACCGAAAATGTAATCGAATGGAGGATTTGGAGAATCGTGACGCCCCTGATACTTAAGCAGAAAGCAGAGCTTCAACGTTTAGATTTGCGCACTCGATTTTATATTCGAAAACATTTGCTGATGCCGTTTTCCAGAATTTCAATAAAGTGAGCGAGCGCAGCTTCACCTCTCAGGCAACTGTAAAGTTGGAAGAACTACAGGGTCCAGGGGCTAATGCATGGTGGGCTTTGCACATGTTAATGTGCAATATTGATTTCTAGTTTAGCGGACCCCATGATTAAAAAAAAAAAAAAAGAAATGTATCCCACTTCTCACAATGTAAGACAACCATGTTGAGAGTAATTGCAAGGGTCTAATGTGGCAACATTGTACAGTATTTTGTGATAATTTCCCATTGGCTCCTATATTTACTTAATGCTGTAACTTTAGTCAATACAAAGTGAGTGTGGGTTTTAGATTATGGATTAGGAAATATGGTCTAAGACTTAGAATAGGGATTGTTTACCAACTTTAAAGCATGCTGGAAATTTTTTTGATATCCTAAAATAATGTTTCCTTTGGATGGAAATGTAATTTCATTGGCTTGTAATTTCATCAGCCAATTTCTCAATACACAAGTGGTACAAAGGCAGTAGCCACATGCAGTAGTAGTGATTGGCTGATGAAATGTCCAAGTCTACCAGTTGTATTGGCTTGTAATTTCATCAGCCAACTTCGCAATGCACACGCGGTTTAAAGGAAGAGAACACAGTAGAAAACAGGCCAAATCACAGTGAAGTGGTTTTGGCGACTCACTGTGACTCAGCAGTCTGACAATCTTCAAATTGAGGTTTTCCTTCCTTCTCAGTCCGCCTGCGAACACAGGTTTTGTTTAGATGCACAGAGGAGCCTGGCTGTGGGCCATAATACACACTTGGCTGTGGTCAGCTTTGGGCTCGTGTGTTCACAATAAGATACAAAAGGCTGTTAAACCAGGTTACCTTAGAAACCGAGCCCAGAAAGCATGGTAGATTTGGATTTATTTAAAAGGGACAACGCACATTAATCAACTTGAGTACAGAGTCAACATGTAAATGTGCCAGATGTAGCCATACAGGCTCATTTTCATCTGCAGTCCCTAGCAGGTTGATGGCTTAAAACAATAGATGCGCTACAACAATACAACAAATACACATAAAACAAGAAAGACATAGACAAGTAAAATGACACAACCACTATTCCACATTATGACAACTGGCAGGTTGATGGCATGAGAAAAACATAACACGTGAGTATCATACACAGTAGACACAGGTAAAAGTGCATATGCACACATAAACACACACAGAGACACTACTGTAGCAATAAACACAAACAAACATTTTGCAGCACATTTGATTAGTCAATAACCAATGTTTTATGGATTTGGAGAAGGATTTGATAGATGTGATGTTCCCTAGTTCTGTGTCGTATATTATTCCATGTATGGGCTGCTCTAAAAGGAAAAAGCTGACTGTCCAAAACTACTTTTAGACAGGTAGGGTCTTGTGTTGTTGACTTAGTCCAACCTGCTTCTCCATTTCTCCAGGATGACAAGTACTGGCAGAGGAGGAAGAAGAACAACGTGGCTGCCAAACGCTCCCGCGAAGCCCGCAGGTTGAAGGAGAACCAGATCACCGTCCGAGCAGCTTTCCTCGAGCGCGAGAACGCAGCGCTGCGGACAGAAGTCGCCGAGCTACGGAAGGAGTGCGGGCACCACAAGAACACAGCGAGTCGCTACGAGGCCAAATTCGGACCACTGTAAGAGACCATAAAAAGCCAAACCACGATGCCGTAAATGGACATCCGTATAGCAGACAGCAAAATGTCAGTCACTCTGTTTTCACATGTCAGGTTAGAAATAGAAATCTGGGCACTGCTCTTAAAGCAGTCCTGATTGTTGGTCGTGCAACGATACCAATCCCACCGCACCGCTGAGAAGACCGGTGTTTGACTGGTGTGTAATGGAGGGAGCCACAGGAGAGGAGAGGGAGTAATACACTTTTCGGCAGTCGGTCCACAAAGTAGACCCTCCTCTTGACCAGAGCTGGGTCAGACTCCCCAGGCATCACTATTAGAAAGGGGGGTAGAAGTAATAGCATGTAAATGTTTTATTTTTTAAAGAATACAATTCACCATCCATGTGAGTGAGGAGTGTGAGAGGCTATTCAAGTGCTTCTTCAGTGCATGTCTTTTATGAAGTGTACTTTCATCGTGTTTTGTGTGCCTTTTTGGCCGAAAGAGATTATTTGAATTGTTTATTTTTAAAGAAACTGGGGATTTGTTTTTATTTTTTAGATGATAGAACAATTGCAATAGTTTAGACTATTAGTCATTATGTTATTGTAGAAATTAAGGGTTTTGCAGCCCAGGTTGCTTCCAGTTCTTTCCACTTGTTTTGAATTCTGAAACCCACCTGTCCGATTTTTTTTATTTTCAAATTGATGTTATGTTAAGAGCTGGGCTTTTCTTTGCCCACAAACACTTTGAACTGTGACGTTTCCAATAATATCAGCTTCTTCAGGGGATTACAGTGACGTGGCAAAAAAAAAAAATGCATCCATGTTCACTTTTGTCCACGTCCAAGTACTCATCATTACCAGCAGCACAGAGCCCCACACCGCCGTCATCTGCCCTCCGTCCTTGTCGTGTCCTGTTGTCACCGCCGCCTGCTTAGCTCTCTGCAGGTTGTCAGCGTTGACTCTACCGTTTACATCAGCGACGTTCAGAACTGTCGTGTGTAGAATCCACTGGTGCATGTGCTGTCAATAGTTGTAGCCTAAGATGATACTTTAAAGACTTTTCCTCCCATGTTACAATGTATTCAGTATCATGGGAAGTTTAAAAATATATATACAGTGCAAGTCAAGTTTTTGAACAACTTTTTGGGATAGATTTCAAGTAATGAACGTGTAACTTTATTGTAAATTCTGGTAAAAACTGAATTGTAAGAGCTTACCATCTGTCCCTGAGGAGCTGACATTTGCCTCCATAATGGCCGAGTGCTTAATGTCTCAAACTGAAGCTGTCGGATGCTAACTGGACTGTAATTAGTGCCTTATTAAAGCCAGCTGGAGGTGAAATGTTCATTGTTAAGCCTAAAAACTCACATACATGGCCAGCCTCAGTTGTGATACCAATATGGAGCATGTTGTCTGCTAATTGAAGTAAACAATCTCTCATTCTCAATAGGATGCTTGAAATTGGGACTTACCATCTCCAACAGAAAACACTGTTCACAAACTGCTCCAAACAGCTCTGTTGTAGTCCAGCCTTTACTTCAGAGACAAACGTGCTTCACTTTGTAACACACGTTATAATGCTCGCCTAGCTGCTAGCGTGGCACGCCCTCATACTCTGCTTCTGACTGGCTAGTAGTCCTTACCTAGCTACTGCGTATGTGCGACTCCCAACAAAGATGGAACAGAAGTGAGATGTCTCACTCTGTAGCTAAAACAGAGAGCTCAACACACAGGGTGAAAAGAGGAGCTGCAGCAATATGCAGTACAACAAAAAATATGGTGTTTTCTGAAAATTAAACTACATAAACCTATTCTGGTACAACCTCTAAATACAATTATGCACCTGAAAATGAGCATAATATGAGTACTTTAAGTCATTTCAATGCCATGCACAGTCTGGCAGTTCACAGGGGGTGGGGGGGGGGGTTATGTTATGTGTAACCATAATAGCATCCGAAGTTCAAATTGTGACTTAAACGGAGGTCTATTTTACTAAAGGGAAAGCTGTTTTGAGCTGATTTGTTTGCTCTGACTCCAACCAGACTTTTTTTTTTTTAACATTACAGCCTGCAGTAAATGCATCTTTATCTGTTCATTCATCATGCTTTTTTTTTAATTAACAGGAGAGTCACAATTGTGGAAATAATTTGACTTCCTGTATCATTCATTTCAGTTAAAGAGTTACATTCTCCTTAAGTTAATTATTCACATTTCAAGTTCAGTGTAAATCTAGCTGAAGATGAATGATGATGAACTTCCTGCCTCATTTTTTCGTACATTTTTTAATGCTTTCTGCTATAATAGAGATTATTATAGATGGCATCTGCCTTCTATCTGGAACAGGTCGATTTGTCAACTTTGAGGGGTTGTTTTTAACCCTGCTGGTTCTGTCTTTGTATTTCTTTGTAAAGAAAGATGTAGGCATTTTGAGTGTGGCTACCTTTGTGTCTTGTATATACAGTAAGTGTAAATAAAGTCTGGTTGAGTCTTTAAGTAGACTACTGAGAGGTTTATTTAGGTTCTAGCAGTTTATTTAGAAGACTTAGATCCATTGGTCTTTTTAAGTTATAAGTCTCAAACTAAATTTGGTTGGGTTAGTTTTTGTTTCCAAGCCTTTTATTTAAAATGTAATTCAGTTTTATCATGTAAAGTATAGGTATGTTTTCATAATCAAAATATATCTGTGATATTATACATTACATTATACAGAAATGTACATATAGAATGCAGGAATGTTCCATGACCTCATAGAATCATTATGAATGAATTATGACACATTTAGAATCATAATCATAATGACCCATCTAGAATCATCTTCAGAGTAGAAGTTTTCAATCTGTTTGCATTATTCACGTCATATGATCACTTCGATAGGATCGTTTGATATAGGAACCCATTTATCTAAACATTTTAACTTGGGTCATCAAGGATTTTGACTAATTCACTTCTTGCATCATCAAAATAAGAGGTAAGTTACCAGCAACTGTATTTTCCTAGCTGCGATTAGATACATTTTTCTAATGTTCATACTGACAATATAATAGTGGAGCCGATGAACTTCTAGCCTGGTTGACACCAGACCCTTCTCAGGTGTAACTGAGAGTGGGTCTGGGAAAGGTTCATTGACTGTTCATTTCCGAAGGGGCGTCACCAATGGACGCCGCTCAAATGCCTCTGGGCGCATTGGACCAATCAGACCAACGATCCGGGTGACGCTGCTCTTCGGTAGCCGTCATGTTGAATGTAAACAAAAACGGTCAGTGTATATTTTGGGGTCAGTGTATGTTTCGGTCATTCGATTTTCGTTTCACAAACAGGTATTAAAAAACAAAAAACGAATGGTTATTTGATTTTCGTTTTAAAATACACAATTTGAAATTGAAATACAAGGCGGTTTTTTTCCCCTTTTCATGGTCAAAAGCGGATGGGAGAAATTTAAAATATGTTTTTATTTTCATTTTCTATTTCTTATAACAAAAAATAAAACCACTCGAAAATAGAAACGAAAAAAGGCCTGTTTTTTTTCACATTCAGAGACCGGATGTTGTCATTTCCAATGCAACAGCGCCAGTGTAGGCTATCACTGTCAGTGTTGCTTTCAGCCCAGGCTAAAATGACTTTGAAAACCTAGCTATACTCTTGATAATGCTTGAAGGGACTTTTATTTCATAATGTCACATTTCTTTATTACCCTCTCTCCCTGCCTTCCTCTGACTCTCTGTGTCTACCCGCCGCAGACAACTTCTCCCGAAAGAAGAGAGTCAAACCAGCTGAGGACTTGACTTTCAGTTCACGGCTGTAACGTTACTGTTACATTAACGTTACCATTACAGCGCCAAAGTCTGATCCCAGCAAACTTTCTGTTGCTGCCGTTAAGCTTGCTGATCTGGCAGAAAGTCACCGGCGGTTCGGGATCAGATCATGGGGATCAGACCTCCGGTGCTGGGTCTAATGTTATAATGTTCGCTGCTGCCGCTGCAGCTAGCTAGCAGGTGTAACCTAACCTGTGACCTGGGTCCCCGGTTCGCTCCCCGGTGCTGACTGACTCTGGTCCGTCCGCAGAGCTAGCGTTACCCGCTCTAGCTAAGCTGGGAATCAGACCAATCTGCTGCGTTCGTGTTTTATTCATATTTCCTTTTCTTTGCAGATAGTGATATGCTTTGATGCACTGATGTCAGGCAGGCTTGCTAGTTGCTTTTAGTCTGAGTCTGTGAGATAACCAAACTTTTATTTTCACTGTGCTGGGGGGTTCTGAGCTTGTTGTCAAGCCAATATAGACTTTCCCTTTACTTATTTACATTGATAAAATGAAATTGTTTCTTTCTTTTCAATAAAAATAATTTGCTAAGATTCCAAATTAAAACAGAGGTTTTTTTTAATGTTAATGTTAATGTTATTTTTGGGCCGGATGCTGAAAAGGCTTATGATTCGGTGAACTGTTCATACTGGTACAAGGTTTTAGGAAAATGTAGGTTTCATGATGAAGCTATAAGTATTATCAAGAATTGATATGATAAGTCATCTGCTAGAATTAAAAGTAATGAGCATTTAACAATTAGTTTCACTATTAAAGTCCCCTTTGCATTGTTCATCGAACCACTGATGTCCTGATTTAATTGAGTGACCCCTCTTTCTCTCTTCCAATTTAATGAAATCACTTCTAGTTTTTGGATCTTTGTCAAGGTATAAATTAAATGTACAGAAGACCAAGGTGCTAGTTTATAAATAAGACCCTCCTGATTACATAAAGTCTGATTATAAGCTTTAATGGCAGGCAGAATCAATGAAATATCTCAGGGTGTTTCTGCTGAAAGATTTGGACAGACCCATCAACTATCTCCTAAATCTCTAAATTCAACTTATGACCAAGACTTTTGTATCTGTTTAAACCTTTGCCTGTTGATATTCCAGATAAGCAATCTGTGGAGTGAGATAGACTTAAATCAAAGTACCTTCTGCAGGGCAAAAAACAAAGAGGAGCTATAACACTCTCCAACTGCCAAGAAGAAAGGGTGGTTTAGCACTGCCATGCCTGAGGGACTATCACCGGGCCGCCCAACAAGAGCATGAATTTAACAATTGAAAGATATTGAGACTGCTCTGACAGACAATACCCCAATTCAAGATATGAGAATGAGGACAACCCATTGGATCAGTCTACAGAAAATATGGAATGATGTGATAAAAAGGTTGAATCTAAAAACTGTAGAAAGGTTTCTGACATGGTGTGCATATGACACTGATTTTACCCGGTATACTCTGGTAGAAAAATTGGGCCACAAGTGCTCTCTCTGCGTAAAGTACTGGTATGACTAATGGGGAACTTCAAGATTTTCAAATCAAGATAACTGGATAAGAAGATAACAAAGGATTTGTATAGATAGTTTACATTTGTACATATTGTACATTTTTCGAGTAATCATAGGTGGATGTAGAAGAAACACAAAAGAAGGGCAAAATGAATGCATTTTACTCAGCTTATGGATCACAAAGCCTAACAGAATTTATTTCTACAATGGATTTTTGAACCAGAAAGTAATCTCTACAGGATATGTGAAAGAAGAAATGGGAGCAATGATGCATTTTAACATTGATAGAGAAAGCATGAAAGTATTTATGCACAATCCAGTGGCAAACAACTGCCTTTCTGAAGTGGAGAGATTATTGCTGGAAGAATGTGATACGCTTTTTTATTCCATAGAAGACAAAAAACAAAGAGGACTTAACTTGCTGGAGATAATGTGATTTTGTGAATGCCAAATATTATCATAGTTTTTGGGACTGTAATTCATTCATCTTGGCAGGACATGTAAAGGTTGTAGAGAGTATACTCATGATATTAAAGTGCTCATTTTCAGGTTCATACATTATTACATTACATGGTTTAATTTTCAAAAAACACCATATTGTTGTTGTACTGCACATTGCTGCAGCTCCTCTTTTCCCCCTGTGTGTTGAGCTCTCTGTTTTAGCTACAGAGTGAGACATCTCACTTCTGTTCCATCTTTGTTGGGAATCTCACATGCGCAGTAGCTAGGTAAGGACTACTAGCCAGTAGAGCTGAAGATCTTTTCTTGCGCTCCGGGTTGTGCAGTAAATGAGCGGTCAGGTGATGTGTTTCGATTAGCGTGAAAATGGATTCTGAGGAGGTGAAACGGAGGCTGGCATCTGGCGATTACGTTTTTGTTGCACCGGCAAAGAAAGCAAAGTCTGAGGTGTGGAAAACTTGCTGCGATGTTACGATGTTACAGAGGACTTACTTTTATTTCTTTGTTCCAACTTCCAAGTGGCCTATAGCCTACGTTAGTCATGAATAAATTATGTTAAAAAAATTATAAATGACTCATTCTTGACAAAAGGCAAAAGAGCTGTGTGCGTGCGCACATTTGAATAATGTCGGGCTGTAAACGGGTTCGGGTTTTTAAAAAGCTGTCAATCAAAATGTACTTGTCGGGCTCGGGCCTAACTTTGAAGGCCCGATTACAGCTCTACTAACCAGTCAGAAGCAGAGTATGAGGGCGTGCCACGCTAGCAGCTAGGCGAGCATTATAACGTGTGTTACAAAGTGACGCACGTTTGTCTCTGAAGTAAATTAGTCAAATTAGTGACTGATCATTATCAAGCACTGTGCGAGCATATAGGCAGCATGCCCAGAAATGTTCTTGCCTATTTTAACTTTTAAAACAGAGGGACATCAAGACAGAAATATAAAACAGAGTTTTATTGGCAAGTCAAAAAAATGTTTCTTGAGGTTTGAAAGAAAATCTGCAAAAACTGAAAAACTAAAAACAAGAACTGGGCCGTGGTGTCTTCACCTCTTCTTGAAGCCATACTTCTTCCTTTCATAAAACAGATCCGTTTTAGAGCTGCCCAAATTCACAATCTTAGGACAGCCATCCCGCTGTAAAGGAAACAGAAAAAGCCTGTTTAAAAAACATCAATAGTAAGTAATGCAAGAGAACAAAAATCTCACAAACATGGCCTGCTTAAATCCTTATACAGGCTCTTTTCTGTGACAGATGGGGGGAAAAAAAAGAAAAAAGAAGTGAAGTGTGCTTAAGGACACTCACATCTTTCTCCTGGATGGTGCACTCTTTACAGTAGTAGGCATCAGATACTCCGGGGCCTCCGCAGATGACGCAGCGTCCCTGATAGGAGCCGTAGTTACACTCATCACAGATGCGCACCAGCGTGCACGGCCTCACATAGGAATCACAGATGACACATTTTCCATCACCTAAGAGGAGCGGGGACAAGAGAGAGAGAGAGAGAGAGAGAGAGAGAGAGGGAGAGAGAGAGAGAGAATTGATTGAGAAAATAAGGGGAGGCATTCAATTATGTGGGAAATATAAGCAAATAAAAGATATTATTTGTAACAGACTAACACAGCCTCCACCATAGTTCAACAACCACTGCAACTAAATCAAAGTTGAGAGAATGCATCATTGAAATATTTCACAGCTGCAAATCTTTGTAATGTAATTACATGTAATCTGTTTGATGAGGCAATTTACAACCCATCTTTGCTTGAAATATTGCTACACTGATTGCAAAAACGAGAACTCAGTTTCAGTCCATCAAATAATCAATCCCTGCAGCAGGACTCAAGTGCTTACTGAGTAATCACATGCTTGTATGAATGTCAAAAGGTTTAACAACAACGTGGAAGAAAGTATATTAGTACATAAGGTTAGAAATATATATATATATATATATATATATATATATATATATATATATATATATATATATAAAGACATGAACCAATATTTCTTTTTAGCTAGGAAACCATGATTGGATTTTGAAGGTGATTATCACAACTGCACTAAGTGCAACTTGCACAATAGTTTATCTACATCTTTATCAATACTAGTTAAGTAATTGTACATTTTTATTCCCAACTTCTATATATTTTAAATATTTGTTCTTGTATTCTATCCTATTATTATTTCATGTATATTGTATCCTATTATTTCATGAATATTCTGTATGTGTGCTGCGTGTCTGATATTTTGCTGCTGTAACACTGTAATTTCCCATTTTTGGGATCAATAAAAATCTATCTATTTGCTTATGCAGACCTAACGTTACTGAAACAGATGCAAAGGTAAGGAAAAACAAACTCATAAAGATCATTTATGAATCACTTTAAGCTTAGAGGGGGAAACACATACTTTGTGATATTAATAATAGGAGGAAATACTTACATTTCTCGCAAAGCCTTCCGATAGCTGAGGAATATAAACAAAGCAGTCAGTCAGTCAGTGTTGCCAGGCTGGCTAACAGTTCATTAGAGCGAATAGCATATTACTTCCTCATATGTTACAGTACAACCCATTATTAAATACCGTGAAATAATGCTCCGTCAAACTGTTAACATTAGTCAGCGACAGACCTGCAAACGTTTCTAAACTCAACACCATGGCTAACATTCTTTCAATGAAATCCATGCTGCTACCGTTAGCATGGCAGCTAGCGTTATCTCGAGCAAAACAACAATAAAAGACCCCCAGCAGCAACAAAAAGAACAGTGCTAAAAAAAGTGTGAAATAAAAAAAAAATAAGCTTAAACATACCGACACCGGCTTGTTTTCTGCAAAAGATCAAATCTGGATGATGTTTAGCCATAGTTGGCTAACGTAAGGCGAGCGCTGCTGATTTGGTTCAACTTTCACCTTTGACCGGTAAACTTAGTAAGAGGAGGCCCATTACCAAGTACCGCCACCTAGCGGCTCCTATCAGAAGATGATTATCGACTCTGTCTTGCTCATGGATGTATTAAAAGAACTTAATATTATATTTTACTTTCTTTTTTTATATTTTAACAAAAAATACAATATATTAATTGTTTTTCAGTATACAGTACTGGCTGTGCAAGAATTATATCTTTATAAATAAAAAGTAGAAATACATTTTAAACTGCCACGCCTCTTCTTTTCAAGATCCTTTCAGTTTTATAAAAGTCAATCATATATTAAAATGCTATCTTGCATGGTTGGAATGTCAGTATATATGTACAAACGACATAAACTATACTACTAGACTATACTAGAGTGATAAACAGAAGTTTAAATTACATTTTGTTAACAATCTGAATAAAAGTCAAACTACTGTACATATTTTGTCCTTCAAGGACCTGCGAGACCGCGGCTTATAAATTCGTGACGTCACCACTGACCGACACATCTTTGTCAGTGAACAAAATGGCAACCTACTGTCTCACTGTCGCCCGGCTCCAGGTAAGAGATGAAAATTGGCTAATTCTACTATATTTATAAATCAGTGAAGGATGTCATCTTGCTATCTTACATTAAACAAATCCTTTGAAGTGTTAACCTGACCTAATTAAAGCTTTAAGAGCGGCTGCTGTGAATAAATAAGCTGTGAAACGGTCACCGGCTCGTTGGCCAGGTCATCGTGTCCTGACTGCACTGAACGCATCCAGTGGGCACCGACTAGCTTTGCACTGGCTTAATAAAACATGCCTAATGTCTCCGTTTGCAAAAACTCATTACCTATATCATCATTCCTTAAATGAACAGAGCTAGGTTAGCTTTAGAAATGGAGCTTGGTGTGTTTAAAAGCAAGGTTAACCACAAGGTTAGAGCTCCCAGCAGACACAGAGGTGACCAGCGTGGAAAACACAGAATATTGTTAAATTATAGCAAATAATACAGCAAACACTCTCTTGCTGCCCGTCTCTTTTTTTGGTGCAATTGCTCCAAGAGAGAGTCTGTTGTAAAGTTGACAGGGTGTAACGTTATGTCATATGTCCTTTAACAGCAGTGTGCTATTAAGATGTATACAGCTGACCTAATAATAACGGACCACCTGGTGTCTAAACTCTAATATCTGAACCCAAAGTGAGCTCTAATTGAGCTCTATTCAAGCTTTGATGGCTATATGATGTAGGAATAAAATTAAATCAGAACATCTTCTGATGTAGATATAATGAACTGTCTTTGTATGTTTGTAAAATCATATTATCATTTTACAAACATTCACACACATTGGACTGAGTAACTGTCATTTTCAGCTGGCATTGGAGGATATTGAGCCAGTAAAAGCTCTGCAGTATTACTTTAGTAAAAAAAAAACCTCTGTGCATCCCATCTAAAAATACCATATCAGCTTTACACCAATAGAAAGTAATAGACTTCCCAGCCTAGGTTTGATTGTGATTGATGTACCTGCACCATACTTGGATTTCCAATTGATATTTATATATTAACTCTTGAATTGACTTGACAGCACTCCAATGAATGAGAGAACTCTTTGCTACCAGCTACCTGACACCAAAAGTCAGCTGGTTAATGGCTGTAGGTTCAGCTGCTCACTGTCAGTTCTTTCACTGAATGATGGCTAATCTTTAACACACATTGGTCATTGGAGACCTTAAGTTGTCTGACAGTTTGTTGTTCTTTCGGGTTTCATATTTGATAACGTACTTTTTTTTTAATCTATTTTGAGGGAGTCTACTATCTTCTGGTGATACCATGCTTTACAATCACCCATTAGTAACTGGAGTGAGTTTATGGGTTAATAAGTGCCCAGCTCAAGGGGGGGGACATAATTGAAGTCATGTTTCCATATCAACACGATTTTAGGTACATTTTCTCATTTTGCTCCTTCTGCTTTATTTCAAAAAGACTTTCCAAAAAATACAAAATTGATACAAACATTTTCAAAGCCGTTTTTGAGCGAGTGCTAATCTTACCTTTCAAATACGTACATTCTGTATGTGGGACAGCACTGTGGAATTTACAACAGTGTGTCTGGTTTTGTCCACAGCTCTGTAATTATTCTCACCATACTTGTATGTTGTTGTTGTTGTCTCCAGCTGGCTCTGGGCCATGGGGCACGGCGCCTGCATGTATCAGCAGCTTACAGAGCCAAGGCCGAGGTGTCTATGAGCCGCTTCGAGCCCACTTCCTTCGTCAATTATGAGAGGCTCCAATCCAACATTGACATTGTGCGAAAAAGGTCAGCACTCTCCTAATCTACTCTATATTTGCTGTTTGATGTCTAGTGTTTGTTTTTCCTTTACCACAGTTTGTCATCATTGTAGCAGCCTTTACCAACTTTCGTCAGTCAGCGTGACTCACAGTGCATTATCTTTTTTTGTGCATCAGATTATTGTTTGGGCTTTTCCACCTTTTAATTGATAGGACAGCTAGGTGAGAAAGGGGAGAGAGAGGGGGAAGGCATGCAGGAAATCGTCTCAGGTCGGACTCGAACCCTGGAACTCTGAATTGAGGCATAAGCCTCGAAGCATAAGTGCGCCTGCTCTACCCACTGACCCCAACCCGGCCACACAATTTATTTTTTTCTATAATGTACCTGTGTTCTCAATGTCTGACGTGTTCCCTGTTTCCCTGAAACTTTGTCTGATGCCGCAGCACCCTACTACTAATAAAATGCTGTTTTTTTTTATTTTTCTGTGCAGACTCAACCGGCCACTCACCCTGTCAGAGAAGATCGTATACGGCCACCTCGATGACCCCCACAACCAGGAGATCGACCGCGGTCGCACGTACCTGCGGCTGCGTCCTGACCGCGTGGCCATGCAGGACGCCACGGCCCAGATGGCGATGCTCCAGTTCATCAGCAGCGGCCTGCCGAAGGTAGCCGTGCCCTCCACCATCCACTGTGACCACCTGATCGAGGCCCAGACCGGAGGAGTGCAGGATCTGGCAAGAGCAAAGGTGACGGCTCTTAGTTGTTTACAGTAATCAAAACGAATGTCTCAAAAGTAATATCTTTGTTAACGTGCATCGTATTGTCATCGTGGTTCTCATCCTAGGAAGTCAACCATGAGGTCTACAAATTCCTGTCCAGCGCTGGGGCAAAGTATGGAGTTGGCTTCTGGAAACCAGGCTCTGGAATCATCCATCAGGTATTCATGCTTAAAGTTTGGATGCGGTGCCCTGAAACGACAAAGCCACTGTAATTTTAGCACGCTAACGTTCAGTAGGGTTGGGTACCGAACTCGTCGGTACTACCGAGTAGAGATGTAATCAGGCCTTAAAAGTTAGGCCCGAGCCCGACAAGTACATTTTGATTGACAGCTTTTTAAAAGGCCGAACCCGTTTACAGCCCGACATTATTCAAATGAGCGCACGCACACAGCTCTTTTGCCTTTTGTCAAGAATGAGCCATTTATACATTTTTTTAACATGATTTATTCATGACTAACGTAGGCTGTAGGACACTTGGAAGTTGGAACAAAGAAATAAAATAAGTCCTCCAGTGCCAGCCATTGTTTCACCTCCTCAGCATAAATTTTCGCGCTAATTGAAACGCATCACCTCAAGTCAAATTGAGTCACGGTAAAGTGATTGCAAGTGTGGTTACGCTTTTCAGAACTTCATGCAGACAGCGTTCTCTGCAATATAATATAATATAATGGTGAGCCAAAAGCGGTCGCGGTGCCGTTACACTTCCTCTGAGACAGGCAGACAGTGTTCTCTGTGCCCTGGTGATAGACTGACAGGCTGGAGGTTATAAGGCAAGGCAACTTTATTTCTATAGCACATTTCATCAACAAGGCAATTCAAAGTGCTTTACATAAAACATTAAAGAGCAGTTAAACAGGCTAAAATAGAATAAGATGCAAATACATGAAAATAAAATGTACAGTGCAGTGTAAGAAATAAGTAATTATTTGATTTAATAGGTTGTAGGGACGGGTTTGGGAGGGGAGGTGTTGTATACAATGTGTACAATTTGAAATAAATATTTGAAATAAATTTTTTGTTATTACAGAAGGAAAGTACCGAAAAAAGGTACCGTTGGGTACCGGAACCGAATTTCAGGCACCGGTAAAAATGTGAACGGTACCCAACCCTAACGTTCAGATTTCCTTTCCAAACAGATCATCCTAGAGAATTACGCCTACCCAGGAGTGATGCTGATCGGCACGGATTCCCACACACCAAACGGCGGAGGGCTTGGTTCCATCTGCATCGGCGTTGGAGGAGCAGACGCTGTAGATGTCATGGCAGGAATCGCCTGGGAGCTCAAGTGCCCCAAGGTTAGCAGGATCCAATACATTCTCCCGTCTGTGTCTTCTCGGACCGTCTTGTTTTCCCCCGTCGCCCTTATCCGAAATGTTCCGTGTTTTCCTTCTTCGGTAACAGTAGTTGTTTTTCTATCCACCTCTGAACTTCACCTCACCGCAATTAACTCCCCGATCTCTTTGTCAAAGGTGATTGGCGTGAAGTTGACCGGTACCCTCTCAGGTTGGACGTCGCCTAAGGATGTCATCTTGAAGGTGGCCGGCATCCTGACAGTGAAGGGAGGCACCGGAGCCATCGTAGAGTACCACGGACCAGGAGTTGACTCCATTTCCTGCACTGGTGAGTTAAAACTTGACTTCATTGCACGTTGACGTTTTTTTTTTTTTTTTTTTTTTTTTTTTGCTTCTCAGCTGTTGCACATACAAATTATTCATTGGTTTAGTTGTGTGATGTGTGGGTTTCATTCTGCCCAGGAATTAGGGTTGCACGATATTGACAAAATGTGATATTGCGATATCGATTATGAATATTGCGATTTCAATATTAATTTTGATATTTTTAAACGTATGTAAAATTACAAAAGTTATGGGAAAACGCATCAAAATAGATTCATGGCAAATACAACACAAGGATTTTTTTCAACTGACTGACTGGTACAACATGAATACATAAAAAGGGACCATGTCTACAGAACAGGACATGTTTTACTAGTTGTGCAGTATAAAATAAATAAAGAGAACAGGACACAACTTTTCTTTCTCTTCTCTGATTCGTTTCGTTTAGTTGTCTCTATCAATTTCTTCACTTACACTGTCACTCTGTCGAAATACACACACACGTGGTACGCTCCATAGGGTTTGTCACGTAGTGGCCCCGTGCGCTGACGTGTACTAACATGTGCAAGTGGCACGGTAACTGACCAATGAAACATGATCATTATAGCGTTTCAAGCGGCCTCTTAATCAAAAACAACTAAGCCACACAGCCAACGGACGGGACGCAGCGCTCCACAATATAAATAAAATATTGCAACCCCTTTTGATATAATATTGCACAACGTGATATTGCGATAACGAT
Organism: Sander vitreus; assembly: GCF_031162955.1. Lineage (NCBI taxonomy): Eukaryota > Metazoa > Chordata > Actinopteri > Perciformes > Percidae > Sander > Sander vitreus. The sequence goes on along the minus strand of NC_135875.1, from coordinate 18,515,950 downwards.
ATTGTGTCGATATATCACGCACCCCTACCAGGAATGGCCACCATCTGCAACATGGGAGCAGAGATTGGAGCCACGACCTCAGTGTTCCCCTACAACCACCGCATGAGGACCTACCTGGAGAAGACTGGACGTGCACGTATGTTTAGGGCTTTGGCCACATCACTATAATTTTATCTAATGTTTTTTTCATACTGACAGAGACGAGGGAAAACCGGCCTGTTGTAAATGAAAGCTTGGTGTCTTGTTAGCAGGGTTCAAAAATAACTTTTTCGTCCAACAGCCAAATGGCTAGTGAATGTTGAAAATTTCACCAGCCACTCAATAGATTACCATTGTTTTCTTGGATGGTGAGTGAAGCAAATCTACCTGCTTGTTAGTCTCGACACTTAGGCTCACGTTTCTTTTCCAGAGATCGCTGCCCTGGCTGATGATTACTCCGACTCGTTGGTACCAGATGAAGGCTGCGAGTATGACGAGCTCATCGAGCTCAATCTGGACCAGGTCTGCCCTTTTATCTGTTTTTATTTTTAAAATAGTTTATAGTTTTTATTTCCATTAGATAGTTTTTTCTTTTTTTACAGCTTATTAGAAACCACACTTTTTATACTGTACTTTAATTATACTATATATATATATATATATTTATTTTTTTTTTTATTTTATTTTTTTTATCCTGGACTGAGACTTTTTTTTTTTTTTTTTAAATACTTCTGCTTAGTACTGTAAAATCAGGGATTTTATGAGTTGTTGCCTCCTGGTCTTCATGGGAATACTGCAAATATGACAGATTAGTGTTTGTTACCAATGCTGGAAACATCTCCAACCAGAATTCTGCTCTACTTCTTGTACACATTGCGACATTATAATTAAACATGAATACGCTGCAAAATGTATGCATACATGAGAAGTTTACTTGGCAGCTCCAGGCACAGAGTTAGGTTTATTTGAGAATAAGTGAGTTCCTTGAACGTTGTGTTACCGGTTTCTCTAGCTGAAGCCCCACATTAATGGACCCTTCACCCCTGACCTGGCTCACCCGGTGTCTGAAGTAGGTGCTATTGCTGAGAAGAACGGCTGGCCGCTGGAGGTTAAAGTTGGTAAGAACTGAACCAAGATAGAAAAGGCTGCACAGCTTTAGTCGTACTCCTGCTATTGACCTCGCTACATTTCATGTGCATGAAAATGAACAGCGAGTTGCTCTCTGAGATACCATCTGGCTCCTTTTCTCATTTTCTTTTTTTTTTTTTTTTAGGTCTGATCGGCAGCTGTACCAACTCCAGCTACGAGGACATGGGCCGCGCTGCCTCTGTGGCCAAGCAGGCTTTGGATAAAGGCCTGACGTGCAAAGCGCAGTTCACAGTCACCCCCGGCTCGGAGCAGATCCGTGCTACCATTGAAAGAGATGGATATGTGAGTGTGGCAGTGTGGTTGCACCTCCCTCTCTACTGTTGATGTATCTCTGGGTGATGTCAAAGCTCAAATGTGTTTGTGTCTTCCTGTAGTCAAAGATTCTTGGTGATGTTGGAGGCGTGGTCCTGGCCAACGCATGTGGACCCTGCATTGGACAGTGGGACAGGTAGGGTCTTGTGTCATGACTTAAAGTGTCCAAATAGTTCAATAGAACTTGTGTTTTCTTTAAACCTACATTGTGTAATTTTTTTTTTTTGTTGAGTCTTAGCAAAAACCCCTTAGTGCTTTCACAGATATGTGCTCATTCATGTGTAATTACTTCCACCAGCTAATCATTGACACTGCCATTCAGAATCATTCAGACGACATACGGGCGAGTCACTCGAATGACGGCCACCATGTTGCGCCTCCATCTTTAAAATACACTAGCCAAAGAGGGACATACCTCTGCCTTTCGCGCTTTTACACTCAGTGGCACCGTGACGAATGCCAGCCGGGAAATGATTCGCCACTGCCGGCAGATTTGAAAGCCTGTTGAAGATGGAGGATCACGCCTATTCTCGAGGACATGTAATGGAGTCGCCAAGGAAGAGAAAAAGAGAATTAAAACGGCAAAGCAACAAGACCCAAGTTAATATTGGAGTGGCTAGAACAGCTGCGTGTAAACGATGGAGATACTAAAAGCTAATTTCGGGTTTGGCCAGCATAGGAGTTAAAATGCGCTTGGAATGGGAGGGGCTAGAAAGTAATATTCAGTTGGTTGTCATACACAATTTCACCGCTAGATGGGAGAAATTCTTACACAATGTAGCATTAAGTTAAAATATATATGTTGTGTTTTGCATTCAGGCAGGATGTGAAAAAGGGAGAGAAGAACACGATCGTCACCTCCTTCAACAGAAACTTCACTGCCAGGAATGACGCTAACCCTGCAACACACGCCTTTGTTACCTCCCCTGAGGTAAACTCCACGTTCCAAATCCGCACCACTGAATGATTAGCACAGGTTTCCATTTTTTCACGCTAAACGCCCCTCATCTCCTTTTTCTTCCTCAGATTGTCACTGCACTCGCAATCGCCGGCACATTAAACTTCAACCCAGAGACGGATTACCTCACAGCCGCCAACGGCGAGAAGTTCAAGCTGGACCCCCCCAACGGAGATGAACTACCTGCCAAAGACTTTGACCCGGGCCAGGACACCTACCAGCACCCTCCCCCTGACGGCTCCAGCGTTAAGGTGGACGTCAGCCCTACAAGCAACCGACTACAGCTGCTGGAGCCCTTTGGAAAATGGTGTGGCGGTGATCTCGAGGACATGAAGGTCCTCATCAAGGTCTGCAGCCCCCCCCCCCGTTGCATCTTTAAATGTTCTCACTGTGGCTGTATTTAGAGTTGAAATCTTTTTAATATTTTGCCGTTCCCCGTCTCCACAGGTGAAGGGCAAATGCACCACAGACCACATCAGCGCTGCCGGACCTTGGCTGAAGTTCCGCGGCCACCTGGATAACATCTCCAACAACATGCTGATCGGCGCAGTCAACAGCGAGAACGATGCCATCAACAAGATTAAGAACTACCTGACAGGGGAGTATGGACAGGTCCCCGATGTGGCCCGTCACTACAAGGTGAGGACTGCAGAGGGGAAAGGGTGCAGGTACTGGATTTTTGCTGCCAAAGCTGCTCTTTGACAGCACACCACTACTTTGTATTGCTTTTTCCCAACAGTTCACACACAGTTGCTGTGGGGAATATAATTAAAGCAAGACAGCCTGATCACGTTCGATACATCCGTCTTGTGTTGCGTGGTGCAGGTGAACAATGCTGTAAACACTACACCGGCTTAACACTCCTTCCATCCTTGTCTGTGTGTGTGTGTAGGCCAACAGTGTGTCCTGGGTTGTGGTGGGAGATGACAACTACGGTGAGGGCTCCAGCAGAGAGCACGCTGCGTTGGAGCCCAGACATCTGGGAGGAAAAGCCATAATTGTCAAGAGCTTCGCCAGAATTCACGGTACTGCACAATAACTGCTGAAAATGGACAGTACTGTCGTAAAATTCAGTATGTGAAGTAGGGCTGAACGATTAATCGCATTTGCAATAATATCGCGATATGTTAAAACGCGATTTCCTAATCGCAAAGGCTGCGATTTGGTCACGTGACTCGCGAGAGCAAATCAGTCTGCACTCTAACCCGAGTCTTTAAATTGACTCACGAATCGCGAGTCTCTAGTATCATTAACCCGGTTCAGTTGAGTCCTACTACAATTCAATCTAAAATGATAACAGCGCCACACACAAACCTCTTGCAACATTAGCTACTACTAGTCCTAGCCATCTTAGCTGCAAAAAGCTTTATAACTTACAATTTCGTTTGCAACAACAACAACTCCAGAAGTCAACTCAAGCGACTGAGTGAGCAGAGAGACAGTCCGACCCGCAGACTCAGAGCCGGAAGCTCGCAGACCATGGGATTCACTCGAGGAGTCACCAGCCCTCGATGACTCGTGAGTCCTCGGTGACTCGTGAGTTGTCGATGCTCGCGCGAGTCAGCCAATCCCGCGAATCAGCCGGCTACGTTGTCATGAGTGGATCTGATTCATTCAAACGAGCGACTGAAGTCTCTCCTCGAGCTCAGGGTAAAGCAAATCAACAACAAAATTCTTCACTTCTGAAATAACATACAATGTATAATAATGTATTCACTACGGGCATTTCTCCGTTCCTGTTTCTATGTCTACTGTGAAAGCCAAATATTGCTTCGGCTTAGACAATAAATAAACAGTCTGGCTCAAAATGCTTTCTTTTCCGTGACTAAATGGTTCTCCTGTGAGCAGCTGCATGAGGTGGCGAGTGGGTGTGCGCAGTAGGACTGAGTTTCCTTGGCGATTTTAGCAATACTGACTCAAGTGATTCAACTGACTCGCACAACCCGGTTCAGTTTAGTGAGTGACTCAGAATAACCCGAATCCTTAAAAGGAACCGGGTTTACCTGACCTAAACGGTAGCCTCTCTGTCTCTGAGTGCAACGTTGACGCTGTCATGCACGCGGAACGCAACTTCATGAGGGGAGGGGGGGGCTGGGGGCAGCTCCTCTGTGTGCGCTGTAAAAAAAAATACACCGTTGTGTATATACTATATTTTTACTTATTTAACTGTCTAGTAAAGTTCAAAGACAGTGTTTAAAAAGTGCAATCCACATGTTTACATATGTTTATTACAGTAAATAATAATTAAATAATCTAAATACTACTAAGTGTGGTAAAGCCACATATTTGTTTTTATATTTCTGTAATCTGCACTTTAGTTTGTGATTTGTTTCTGACTTTCATATGAATGTTTCCACCAGGCTTGGTCAGTGCTCAATATACTACTGTGACTGAAGTAGTTAAATAAAAGATCAAGTCATTCATATAAATTCATGCATCACCTGATTTCATCATCACATACAGGCCTGGCCTCCAGGAAAGAACAGTTTGTTTAATCTATCTAATCTTGTGTTGTTCATACTATACAATGATTTATTGCTTGTCTTTGTTGAATAATACAGAAGACAAAGAGCTTAATTAATCGCATATTAAATCGCAATGGCAATATTTTTGAAAAACAATCGCAGTTAGATTTTTTTTTTTTAAATCGTTCAGCCCTAATGTGAAGAGAAGTCTTTGACGGCCCATTTTGGGCAATGTCCAGTGATTTTTTTTGTAGTTTTTCCTGAACTTATGTAAAGAAATGTGTGGTTTTTACCTGAAGTGAAGACTGTGTGTGAAATCTTAACACCTCACCATTCATTCTCTCAAATAACCAACATGTCTCCCTCCTGTCAGAAACTAACTTGAAGAAGCAGGGCGTGCTGCCACTGACCTTCAGCAATCCATCAGACTACGACAAGATCCGCCCTGATGACACGATCTCCATCAGGGGACTCAAAACCTTCGCTCCAGGAAAGGTAAGCGGACATTACAGACGGAAAGTCGCTCGCTTACAGTTTGCTGCCGTCTCCTAACCTTTCTACAGCTGTCACAGAAAAGCGTCTGCAATCAGAACCTGTTCTCGTTCTCCCCAGCCTCTTACCGCACTCGTGAAGCACAGCGACGGCAGCGAGGAGGCCCTGGAACTGAACCACACCTTTAACGAGACGCAGATCGAATGGTTCCAGGCAGGCTCCGCCCTCAACAGGATGAAGGAGCTGCAATGATGGAGAGGGAGTTAGAGGAACAAAACATGTGGAGGAGGATTTTCGGTGGGGGGGCAGGGTGGGGAGTATTGTGTGTTGAAGTTGGGAGATGGGAGAAGAACATTGGTGCTGTCAATGATTGTTCCGTCATCTGCATTTGCACACAGTTTGAACTGAAGAAGCATATCTGTATACCTCCTCAAAGTGAAATGTTGATTAGTTCTTACAAAGTGCCATGCTAATGTTGACGATGGAACAATAGCAACTGGTCTTGCGGTCAGATATTTCAAAAAAAACTGTAAGCTGCTATGTTTTAAAGTCCAACAGTGATAACCGGTTAGAAATCTGTCTGTTGTAAAAACAAAGCTCTGATGAGCACACAAACACATACACTTTTTGACACACTAAGCTTTGACCCGAGCCGTGGCATAATGCCCTGCCAGCTGACTTGCTGCCTGGGTTTTTGCAGCTGCTCAAACAGTTCTATAGAGCGTGGAAGCCACTTGACACTGGAGCTCAGCCAGCTGATCACACACACACACTTGCTTGAGGATTATGTTGCACACTGCATGCACGGCAATGATCCACTTTAGTCAACCATTGTCATTCAACCTGCCCCGGGTGTTATTTACACTCCACTTTGACGAGATAAACGCTGCCGTTGGCTGCAACCCTGGGTCCATTTGTTAAGTGTAGTTGTCGCTGCAATGACCACACGGATCCAAAAGGAACTTGGTGGCACACGCTTTCCTTTATTTTCTGACATATTTGCGGTCCGCCTGTCTGCCCCCTAGTGGCCTCGAGGAGATACTGTAGTGTCGACAAGGCACACCAGCGAGCTCATTTTATCTAAATGACAGTTTTGAAAGCAGCACCTAGTTGACACAAAGGCATTCTGGGAAACAGGAAATCACATAAGTGCTTACGGCCGTTTGAGAACAAGTGGATTCAACATAAAGGTAAATTAAGCTAACTTGACTGACTGATTACTGTACATCTTTACAGTAAGAGCATTTAGGGGTCTGTTTTTGTATCATGTTTTTATTCACAATAGTACATATTGCCAATGTTTCCTAACTTTCCCTTTCCTAATATAAAGACTTGTATGCTTTAATACGGCCTAAGAATGGTGGAAAAAAACCTCTTCTTTCCCTGACACCATTACTACCACCATCTTTGAACTGCCCTCCCGATCAATACCTTTCCTCCTTACAAGGCCAAATGCATCCCCCTTTGTTTATTTATTTATATTATTATTTCCTGCTAAATGTTCAGATCCTGTGGGCTATTTCATAAACTTCTTTTTATGGACATGACTCCATCCCGTGTTTTCTGTGCCCTTTTCTGATGGCATGTCTTTTTGTGTTCCTCTTTACCTCAACAACAAAAGTGTATTAAGAAAAAGTAAGTAAGTCAGTTTTGTAATGACTGATGTCAGACTGTAAATGACCACTTGGTTTAAGTAATGTCAACAATAGGGATCATTACATCAGATCAGAAGCAAGATGCGTTTTTGTCTTTATGCCTACTTTTACTTCCCAGTCCCTGCAAACTAATGTAACCATTTACATTTTAAGTGTTATTTTTCCCCCAGATTCTTTTCTATATTACAGAAATGCCAATGGGTTGTAAAATGAAATAAAAATCACAGATCTCATTTATTTACACTGGCTCCAGTGATGTGACTACAATCTGTCTACGCTTGAGTTGGTGCTATTTGTAGAGGGTGATGGTGAGAACTGATCCATTGACTTAGTTCATTTAAAGGTGCTCTAAGCGATGTTGGGTGACGTTACTTCTTGTTGACGTTTGAAGTATTGTCAAACAAAACAGAGGCTAGCTCGCCCCTCCCTCCTCCTCATCCCGTCCCCTCCCTCTCCCTTCTGTGCTTCCGCGCACTAACCCACCAACCCCCACCCCCAAAATCCTTCTTGTCGGTTATTGGCTGGAACACGTTATGTTTCGTAGTGCAGGTTGGCAAAGTTTGTTTTTGTTGCTGTTTGTAGAACCTGGGCTGTCTACAGAGGCCGCGTTTTTTTTTTTAACAGTGTGTTCAGGGGACAGGCAGCTAGCGGATAGTGAGGAGATGTTTACTGTATGTGACAAAAAATGTAGCCTAAAAAACGTGTGACATTGCTTAGAGCACCTTTAAATTATGTACAATGTTGGTAGGATAAACCTGAGCGAATGAACCAAGCACTAGAGTATGGTTGTTCTTAAAGGAACACGCCGACTTATTGGGACTTTAGCTTATTCACCGTAACCCCCAGAGTTCGATAAGTCCATACATACCCTTCTCATCTCTGTGCGTGTTGTAACTCTTTCCGACGGCTCTACCGGTAGCTTAGCCTAGCACGGATCCTGAAGGTAATCGGTTCCTAGGCTACTGCTCCCAAAAAGTGACAAAATAACGCCAACATGTTCCTATTTACATGTTGTGATGTGTATAGTCACAGTGTGTACAAATAACAAGGTCACATGAGACACAGCCATCTTCTAACCGTATATAAACTGGGAACTATATTCTCAGAAAATCAAAACATTTCTACTCTCTGTCCGGTGCTTCTCAGGTGCTGCAAGCATATCACTCCACCCAAGTAGCAGAAGTAGCACTGCTTTGCCTTTCTGAGAATTGCGTTAACTCAGATGTGTTAACGCATCCAGACAAAAGGGGAAAAACTGAATAATTCAGCTCTGCCTGACTGGACATTTGCATTTGACATGTGATTTCTAAAATCCTGCATTAAGAGAATGAGAGTCAATGCTGTTTTTGATCTCTTTCTTTGTAGTTTGACTTGTCAAGAGGCAGGCCTTGATTTGCTTTGAACGTAGCCCACAACCAGTACACGTATGTAAAAAAAAAAGTAATGCCTGAGCACAGGCTGAATATATAAAGTAGTGCATGTGTGTGCAAATGCTCTAGCCGTCCCCCTGATAGCACTGCTACTATTGATCATCTGGGGTGATGTAGGATCAACTGGATAGGAAACTGGTCTAAAGAGCTGTTGAACTGCATATTTCTACACATGCCTAAACTCTTGTTCATTACCACTGTCCAAGAGTGTTGTCATCCCTCCATAATAAGACACTTGTCTCCTCCTCTTATCAAATCTGTGTAGAAAAAAATGTAGCTCGGAGCTCTTTAAGACAAAATGTTCCGGAAACTATTTATACGGGGGAACTTCCACAGTTTCAACTTAGCAGAAAGAGGGCGAATGGAAAACTGCAACTTGTATAACAACAATATGTACCATACTTAACTACAACTTAGCTTCTAAACTATTTGATTTGAACATTATAAACTTCAGTCAGAAGGTATCTATTGAATTGTAATTGATTGTAGGCCTACAGGTGTACACAGTGAGTGTATATATATATATATATATATATATATGACCCTTATGGTGGTAAATGTGCAGATGGCAGTTTCCACAACTCAAAATGATGTCATCTGGAACGCCACGGAAGGAAGTGGTCCATTGACAGAGAATGGGAGAAGGAGGATGGATGCCAGAAGGTTCCAAAGCTATCAGACACAGCCTGTAATACTAGTAATACAATGATTGTATCTCGCTTGAAAGGGAAAGAAAAGTCAAAATGACTACACTATATAGTATGACAGGGTAGGCTAGATAAAAAAAAATACTTTGAACTGGAGAAATAAGGGAAAGTAATTGTAGCTTTATAAAGTTTGGTTTTAAAATAATAAAAGTAGGCCTACATTTGACTTTGATTTTTGATTTTACAGGGCATAGGTCTATAGAGCTTCACATGTCTTAACCAAATAAAGTCCATTCAACACCCACTTAAACCTCACACGCCGATAAAAACATTCAGAAAGGGTTCCATCCATGAGGAGAACAAAGAGTGACTGTAGTGGTGTTTTTAGCCCAGTAACCCCCTGCACCCCCGCCCCGTCTCTGCTGCCTCCTTTTCATTTGCTGATTTTTCCATCCCGTCTGTGTGCGCCGCATCCATACCAAGATCCTCTGACTTATCCTCCACATGTCCCCGCACCTTTCACCGGATTAAATTGCATAATTGCCTCATATATCACCAATAAAAAAAACCACGGGATCATATCGCGTCTGACTGACAGCTGACCGGCGCTTTTACGGTAAGTAGGCTAATCGTTAAATCGATCGGATTTGTGGGTGATTTGTAGCACGGCTTTACACATCCAAGCCTTTTATTTTCTCTGTCCGTCGGGCAGACGGCGTCGGTTCCCGACAGTATTGTGATAAAATGCCGGGTGGGTGATAGTCTTTAACTCAGAGCACAGATTTACATATCAACCAAAAGTGTTATAGGCTACCTACGTAGGCTATTTATTTATATTTATGCCAGAACGTATTTTGGCGTCACATTTTTTTGGCGTCACATTTTTTTGGCGTCAGTCGAGCATCCCTCTCGCCTTCTTGTCTCAAGCTGCCACAGCGTGAGAATGTTCTGGAAGCAACCCGCATGAAGGGCTTTTATTTTGTAGTTAATTATTTAGGCCTCACTTTCAAACAAATTATACCATAAAACAAGCTATTTGTCTCTTTAAAAGGCCAATTTAAAGTTTAAAAACAAGCTGTGTGTGTGTGTGTGTGTGTGTGTGTGTGTGTGTGTGTGTGTGTGTGTGTGTAGGAGTTGACGTGCCTCCCATGCTGATGCAGAGGAGTACAGACAGCCACAGTGCCATGGTTTCACAGGGAGGTGCTTTTGGCCTTTTGTCTGTCTTTTCAAAGCTCCCCCAGCTCTCTTCCGTCCCACCCTCCCGATTAAATGTTTCACCAACTCATCTGACACAGAAGCACAGCAGACTCATTAAAGAAGTCCATTTGCTGGCCTACTCTGGGCCCTGATAAAAGGGGAAAATGAAAGAGGAGCTCAAACCAGTCAAGTTGCTGAATTATTCAGGCGACATATTTATGCCTTGTCATCCATCAGTCATGGTTATTAGTCCACTCTTCCCTGTGCCACCACGATGACAGGTGTGTGTGTGTGTGTGTGTGTGTGTGTGTGTGTGTGTGTGTGTGTGTGTGTGTGTGTGTTCAGCTTCACTGTACTGACACTATCCAACATGATACCAAGAGGGTAAAAAAAACCCCACTCATCATCAGCCATTTGCAGAATCTTTCCGCTAACAATCTTATAAACTGGAACATTAAAGCCACTCCTGTGGGGATGCTGGGGACCTTTGAACTCTTGTACTATTTGGATGTGCAGAAGCCAACCTGCAATTTGCCCTTCTCTAATCCTCTGTTTTAATCCATTTAATAGGGACATATGTTTTTTTTTTTGTCTCCAAAGAATAATACCCATAAGGTCTTTTCAAGGAGACATTGATTTATTAAACATACAGTTACTGCATATTGAAATGGCTCTGCAGAACATTATCAAAGAACAGAGGAATACTCCCTCACAATTACTTATTCGGAAAATGTCTTACACTACCTATAAAAGCTACCCTGCAGTAGGCTATATACAAATTATATGACAGAATTAACCTGATATTAATGTAAACTGTTACTCCTGAAACACATGCAACATTTTTGAATGTTATCACACACATAATCATTAAACACGCAAACACACACACACACACACACACACACACACACACACACACACACTGCTATATTTAGACTGGCAGCGAGAGAGACAGAGTGTGATATTGAACTAAGCCTGTGGGATTCGCTCTGACACACACTGAACTCATCAGTCTTTGTCAAACATTCAGCCCGCAGATGTGACACTTTAATACTAACATTCACAGGGAAGTGGCTGCTTCTGTGTTGTAGGTTTTTAGTGTAACTTCTGCAGAACAATGCCCTGTAGCCTTTTGCGTCTGACTGTCAAAACGAAGAGCCAGCTAATGATACACACATCACAACTCCCACTTACAACATGATCATTGGGTTGGTGTCATGGCACGGTGACAGAGCTCATTTGTCCTGAAAATGACATAGCTCGTTGTTTGAATACTCACTGTGAAGAGCAATCCTGTCAGTCTTGTGCGAGTGGGGATTTTAATATAATGAAGCGTGATGAGCCGAACTGAGCTGAGGCCCCCCCCCGGGGCAGGGTTGTTATTTAGAACATGGTGCTCAGATATCAAATAGCTTTCTTAGTCTCATTTTTCTGACAGGAACTTCCAGCTGTTGTACGCCTGGTTTTTTATTTCTAGAACCAAAAAATATCCAATCTGAAACACTTTTACACTGCTGGAAATCAGCTATTGGTTATTCTCAGAGCCAATGTCTTGAGTCTTGTTTGTGGTGAATTGTTCCTATAATGTGACAACTTCATATATTTTCCCCACACACACAGCTACAATGGAGTCTGTCTGGAAGCCTTTACATTCAAAAGCAGTTTTGGTGTCAGTAATTCATAATCAAAGAGCATGGGTGCCTTTCCAGACTCACTATTTAGCACAACATTCATACGGTGAAAAAAATCCATTGTGTAAGACCGCACTGAGGACAAGTGCCTCAAAGGACCAGAATGCAAAGCAGTCAGAGGACATGCTGTATTCTGAGTTAGACTATCCTACACTACTACAATATATCCGTCACCTTATCAGTACTGGGCAATAAGTTCTTCAAAATGTGTCATCCCTGTCTAACAATATATATTGTTTTTTAATTCTAAGTGCACAAGTTTGCTATCTTTATTGCAATGCATTGTTGGATTATGTTTTTTTAAAATGGTTTATTTATACCAAGAAGTACGAGATTTGTCTGAACTCTTAAACTCTTAAAGGAGTATTTAATCCTTCTGTTTATTTACATTTCTGGAATGTTCAAAGTCACCATATTTGGAGATTTCAGTGAGCAGTCACCATAAATGTGCTTGCCTATGTTTGGAGAAAAAGGCGATATCCAACTCAGTGTGCATTTCTAAAAACTTTCGTGATAATCGGAGGGAGCCGGTTTCATCTGTTATCTTTACTAAAGCTTCAGTGTGATAGTCGGCATGTTATAGGAAAGCTCTAAGGATCCACCAGCTGGAGAAAATCAAGATATTTGAAAATGTCATGAATTGTTGTACATTTCCAGTATAGTGATTTACTTACCTCTTTAAATTTCTGCAGGCATTTGGAAACAGGGTAGTGTGAGATAATAAGTCAGGAAAGGTACTAGTTAATAACTGTTTTTAGACATCTGCAGCTGCACCAAGCACACAGTTCAACTGTATCACTGGCCACAACATGTACACCTGCAGTTTCTGTATGTCCTTGTCAACCTTTCTCTCTCTCTCTCTCTCTCTCTCTCTCTCTCTCTCTCTCTCTCTCTCTCTCTCTCCTTCCTTTTTGCAGGGTATTATTGCTCCACTCCTCCTCCCTCAACGTCTCCCCACCATCACACACACACTCTTGCCATGCAGGAGGTGTAACCCTCCTTCCTCTTCTTTCTTGTGCACCATCAGAGGAGACCTAAAACAGAAAGAAAAGCAACAGAATCCCAGCCTGTAACCAGTCAAGATGTCAGACCCCGATGCCTCCTCGCCGGCAGACCACCCGCTGCCACTCACCTCCCCCCGGACCCCTCTGCAGCTCTCCTTCCCCTTCCTGAGGGAGGGCAGTCGGGTTTGGGAGAGGGAGAGGAAACCGCCACAGCCTGGAGAGCTGCCTAGCCCACTGCCCACCAAACGCACCCGCACATACTCAGCGTGAGTAATTTAAGGTTAAGAAATGCCACACAACCAGAATCCAGAAATGTCATGTCATTGTTCCATTAAGGAGATACAAAAGCTTAAAAACTATACTTTTAAATAATGTCTCATGCACTATCTCTCTCCCTCCCTCTGTTTTCTCTATGTGTCTCTCTTTCTCTGCAGGACAGTGCGAGCCAAATCAGGTCCTGTATATAAAGGAGTGTGTAAAAACTTCTCCAGGTCTCAGGGTCATGGATTCATACGACCCTCTCACGGCGGAGAGGACATCTTCGTCCACATCTCTGAGTGAGTTTTCATGACATTGAATGGTTTTGTGGAAGTTGATCTGCTGTGTAGGTTCGTAGTATATTGTTTGGACTATGTAGAATGCAATAATTGAACCTTTAACTCATTGAACAGTGTATTTAACATAAAAGACTTGTGCCACCATTTCCAGGGATGTGAGAATTGACGCTATTAAAGACGGCTTTTTTTTCCCAGTAAATGTAATCGTAAGTTGAATTATGGGAAGTGTATGATGCAGTGTTTTCCATGGCTTGACCTAGAGACTAAAAGTCAGGATACTGTATGTCTGCTGCATCGATTTTGATCATCTGTCTCTAGCAGGTCCCCCACCTTAATGAAAGTGCTGCACTAAATTGCCGTACCTGTAGCTGAGAGAGTGCCAACTCAGACCTTACATTTAAAAACTAAGCCATTGCCCATGAATGAGTTAAAATGAGTTTTGTGTTTCCTGGGCAGCATTGATGGAGAGTACGTGCCTATGGAAGGGGACGAGGTCACGTACAAGGTGTGCCCCATCCCTCCCAAGAACCAGAAGATCCAGGCTGTCGAGGTGGTGCTCACCCACCTGTATCCAGGCACCAAGCATGAGACCTGGTCAGGTCAGATCATCAGCTCCTAGAGCTGCGCTCCAGGTTGCAAAGGCTGCAATGGCAAAGGGGATTTTGGGATTTGGTTTTATGTTTATTGTTTTTCAGGATGTCAGGTTTGGGACCAGGTCGAGGGAAAAGGGATCGGAGCTGGGTGTGCGGCTGAATTTCGGCCTGAGGTGGCCCGGATACGAAATGGTGTTGGTAAACGTTTGAGTTTGAGGTTAAAGGCTTGAAATTAAGCTTTGAATGTGCAGTATATGTGTGAATGTTTTTCTTTGACGATCATCATTTGGGTTTGAATGTTTTGGTTTGGGGTTTGAAAGTTAGGGTTCAGGGCTTGGTGACTGAACTGTATTTTAAGTTGGATAATCAGTTTGTTAGGGGAAGCAAAGTCTCCAGCGAGTCAGGATGCTGAAGAGGCCGAATCACATTTTGAGCACATTTGACCCAGTTCAGCTATATTGACGCTCCATTTACACACTACAGACAGGAGTCAATGGAGGTCAGAGTTTCAATCCTGCTTTTATTTTCCTTCTTTTTACAACTAAGCCACCAACTGATGCAAATTACATTCCACCAACTGCCAAAAGTCCTGTGAAAAATGTACAGTTTAGCCATGTTGTGTCTGTGTTTACAAAGACAGATGGAGGTGGATGCCTGACAGCAGAATCAAAAGGAAATAAAATGACATTTGTAACAACCCTCTCGTTGTTTAGGATCAGGAAGCAACAGCTGCTCAGCTCTGTCTTCATCTCACTGCCTTCAGAAAACAGAAACATTTTAAGGTGGTTTAAGGTACAACACAACCCTGCTAGTGCATTGGCTGCCAAATGCACTTGCACTGGAAAACATCTTTGACAAAGATCCAAATAGCTCTTAATGCGTTTCGGCCTCAAGAGCTGCGATAAGCTCTATAAACAAGGAATTGTTTTCCTTCTTAATTTAGCGCTACTGTACTTTGTGTACTTGGCAAGTGTAGAAATCCAGTATTATTGTAGCCAGCTCCTATGACGGTCTTAGGTCTTGGTGGTAGAGACAATAGCTGGATGTCGTGTGTGGGTCTGCCATTGAGAAACCAGGCCAGAGGGTTTTTGGTTGGGGAAGGAAGCTGGAGAGGGGAGGAAGGTCAGGGAAGAACGGGCAGAGGACGGAGTGATTATCTGTAGATGTACTTGAGCGGCTTGATTTGAAATGTTACAAAGCACGTGTGATCAGGAAGACAATGTTTAAAGTCAGCGGTCAAAATAAGCCGATAAAGGAAAGGGGTCAAGCTGAGGAAGATGAACTGCTGATTTTTAGCTGGAAGACTGGGGAGTCCTGTAAGTTTCATACGTCACGGCAAACGACTGTGAAAATAAAACAAATTATATATAAACAACAGAGCAGCAAAAGCTTCCTAAAAAGACTATTTATTTATTGACTTATTTATTTTCATTTGTAACTATGAGACCATCAGGCGTTTGGACATTTAAAGCTGCATTTATAAGTACTTGTGCAAATGTAAGCCTATTTGAATACACTGCACACCTCACTCTAATGATACTACCCTGTTAATATCCCTTTGCTAACTGTGATGTCATCATCGATAAACCTTTCCGAACACAAGTTTCTAATTTCCACATAATCCTTGTCTAATTTTTTTTAATAATTATGTGATGTTCAAATTAACAAGCAGTTCATTGTGTCAATGTGTTGATTCTGTTTCATCATGCTGTAACTGGACTTCAGAGAGGCATCATCACAGTAACACACTGCATCTGTTTGCTTTCTTTACCGGGAGAGAAACACGTTTGATTTGCACTTTTATTTTTGTCAAATCACTGTGACACTGTCTTTTCTCATCAAGGTAAAGTTGGAATAAAAACTTACTCCGGTATCACTGACCTGTGTGGAAATATTATTTTGATAAAGTAGTGCAAAGACTGTTCTGTGCTCTTTTGGAGTTTAGTCTAGTCTTCATTGGTGTCGGTACAAAGTGGAATAACTGGGGCGGTTATTTTGAGTGCCCTCTTTTGCTGTGAACTTTGCCTCAGTGTCTCAGAAAATGTTTTTTTTGTCTCACTGGAATCCATTAGAGGGCACCCCAGCACAAATCATCTGCCAGTTCATTACATAACTATCCATGGTAGACCTAAAACACATGGGTCAATAGACAAAAAAAAGTGCCACATACACATACATACAAATTTACAATTGTTCAAGTTTACTGTAAACTTCTTGAGAAGAAACAGTTGTCCCCTGACCTGGCAACCCACACAGACTGGATTGACTTCTATGAAGGCCAGTGGTGAAGGAAGTATTCAGAACATTTAGTAAAAGCAGCAATACTACACCATTACCATTACAAGTGAGTCCTTCATGGGAAAATGTTACTTAAAGGTCCAATGTGTGGGAATTTCTCCCATCTAGCGTTGAGATCATATATCGCAATCAACTCTCTCGCGCCACGCAGTTCAAAGTACGTATTACAGCTACGGTAGCCTTCACGCTTCAAAAAGCCGGTCTCTTGCTCTTTTCAATATCCTTTTTCTTTTTTCTGGGCGAAGAAGAAGACTCCTGTTCCTGAAATTTGGATTTTGAATACGTGTGGTCCTCCATGTTTCCTTCTTCAAACTTGCCGGGGCCGGGAAGCTACGATACCCATTAGCAGCATTAGCAGCACCTGTGAGTTTATCATGTGACAGCGAAAAACGCCAAAGGTGGAGCAGTATGTCCTGTATGTCCCTTACCGGCTAACGTATTTCAAGATGGCGCATGAATATGGAGCGTCTACCCCAGTTAATGCGAATGCAAATGTAAAACTTCGAGCCAAAAGGAATACTTGTTATTGATGGTGGTGGTAAATATTCATGAAAAAGGACAAGTTTGTGAACGGGCAACACAGATTTTGATAATGAACAACTAAACACGTTACACACTGGACTTTTAAGTTAAAATAGCTAAGTATAAGGAGTTAAATGTACTTTAGGTAATAGAAATTAGAGCACTCTTAAAAAATGGCTCCTGTGGGTGTTTTACTATTGCTACTATAATTTATACTATATAGTTGGTAACGTTACTATAGCCTCTTTAATAAATGTTGCGGAGAAGAAATATAAAGTGGCACAAAAGGGAAATACTCAAGTATAAGTACCTCACATTTGTACTTAGGCACATAACTTGGGTAAATGTAGCTACTACAGTGATAATGGAGCCTTTAGAGATGGTTAGAGGACACTTCATTGCAATGCAACAAAACTACAGGGAATTATTGTAGAAAAAAAATGTATATTTTGAAATTTTGCCTTTTTATTAAGACAGCATCACTCTGATGACCACATGGTGTCAGTGTTCCAACTGCCACTGAATCTCTGATGAGAGGGCAGTCTTTAGGAAACAGGTGTCTCTAATGGTGCTTCACATGTAACTTTCATAAATAGGACCTCCCCGTTTTGTTTTGATATTCGAACAGCAAACAAAAGTTATTTTCTATGTATTATGTGTCAATGTAGAAAAAAAAGAATACATTGAATATGGGAATTAACAAGGAAACAAATCCTGACACACCCTAATGATGATCATGTTTCCGGTGTAATAAAGAGAAATCAATACGACAGACAATGATATAAAACAAACGAAGAAAGCAAGCACAATGATAAGCATAGTGAGGCAGAAAACATAGGACTTCGGTCCGATTCAGCCTGTTTGTTCGATCGACCCATATTTTTTAAACCTAAAAACTGCAGCCATAGAGCTAAGAGTTTGACATGCTTTTTTTTAACAGATTTAATCACACACTACAGCATAACTGGACTTGTGTCTGAAATGTGGCCAAAGTCAGGAACACACACACACACACACACACACACACACACACACACACACACACACACACACACACAGAGAGAGAGAGAGAGAGAGAGAGAGAGAGAGAGAGAGAGAGATAGAGAGAGACAGAGACAGAGACAAAGACAAAGACAAAGACAGAAACAGAGAGAAACTCATGATTCTAACTACTTTCTGGAGTCCCTGCTGCTTAAGAACTCTAGAATGTATTCATTTATTTCCTGTAACTCTTCACAGGAATTCATTATCAGCTTATTACTGGCATCAATCACCTTAAATTGTTGCATGTAATAAGCTGATAATTAATTCCTGTCATTAAATTGTGTGTGTGCGTATGTGTGTATATGTGTGTGTGCATGTGGATGTAGTGGGTCACACCACAGCCCAGAACATCATGCACCATAGTTAACTGACTGTGCAACCTGCTCATGTACTGAAGAGATTGCACTAATTGAGTGAGGGCACTCAGTTGAAAAATCATTTGGTTTGGGTTGAATTCACTTTCTTTAGTCTTTCCCAGTGAATGAATTACAGAGTGTGGATGTACGTATGTGGTACAGATAAACAGTATACAGAGAGCCTCTGAACTGAATCACAGAAGTGTGTGTGTGTGGTTTTACAGCGTGTTATCTGTGATGAGTTTATTGGCCCGATCAACCTTTGCACTTCTCTTTTCTCTCCTTGTTCTCCTTTCCCTAGGCTTCCAGAAATTTACAAGCTGTGTGTGTCTGTGTTTGCTGTCTGCCTGTCTCTGACACATACAGTGAAGACACTCACACAAACACACATACACAGATGCTCCGTCTCGTAGGATGGACTCATATTTTTCTCAGAGAAAAAAAATTATTTTTGATTTTTGGGGAAACTGTCCCTTTAAGCTAAACATTGCAGAGTTACCTCCATGCTAAGTGTGCAGAAACAAAATAGCTAGGTCCTGGTAAGGAACAAGTCAATTTACCGAAATGTCAGTAGTGGCCAAACGGTGGAATCACAACTTCCATAACAGCATGTGTTGCCATGGGGCACCAAAAGACTTTTTCCTTTAGACACATCTGTAAATCAGTGGATAATATGTTTTTCCAGCATCCCGTGAAATGACCCATTTGACTGTCAGAATCTGATCCATTTGGCCAGATAACATTTGGGAAGTCTAGAAGAGCTGCACAATTTAACCATTAAATCCACATTCAAGTTAGCCAGAACGCTAAACCAAAAGTAGCCGGCTCGGCCGGCGGAGGTCTCTAGTGCGCCTGCTCTATGGGCCCCGTAATGCGGAAGCAGCGCCAGTCATCGGGGTCATTTTATATGCAGAAGGTGAACTTTTCTGGCTTCAAGCATCACTAAGCAACTTTCATAGGAATGAACAGGGCTCCGCCTCCAATGCTGTATCCAGTTCTTATTATACATCCATGGTGGAGACGCGTCGTCCTTCTTTACCATTCAGACCATTTTACAATTGTGAACATAAACAGCCTAAATGGCCCCAAGTTGATTTCCTGTTGCAGTGTTATGTGAATGACATCAACTGACAGGAAGTCAACCATAGATATAAAACAATGAAGTTAACAAGGGGCCAGGCTGTTGCCTAGAAATGGAATTCCACTGAAGGTCTATACAGTCTATGTTGTGAAATCCTTCTGTGCTCACCAAGGAACAGCATGATTTTAATAAGCTTTAGTGACAGACGTGTTCAGGTGTGCGCTGCACCTTAGGACTTACCATGTTCTTAATTCACAGCTAACACACTTGGCAATCATGTTTCCTTCATGTTTGCTGCCAATGTGAGTTTCAGGTCCATGAGCACACAGTATACCACAGGACTAGTTCTAGATACATTTCCAGAGGTGACCCCTGCTGTTGAAAGTCAGTGCAGCTTATTTTACATTACACAGACCTCAAATATCCAGTTACTTTATCTTTCACGAGCTGAACTGCTCTGAAGAATAAGATCATTATAGGTGGTTTTTCCTTTAAAATGACCAGCCTTTATAAAATATATATGTATATTCCCAACAAGTTTACAACCAGCTACAATATGTGCTCTGTGTGTTTATGTGTTTGAAGCTTGTAAATTACACAGACCTTGGCACATCAATAGTGAGAAGCTTATATGACCCGCCTATGGGTCTTTAAAGGTTATATATTAACAACTTAATGTGGAAATGACAGGAAAGCTGTCACTAGAGGAACAGAGGGAGTGTGAATGTGAGAAGCAAACGACTCAATGAAGACCACAGACAAGGGTACTGGATGTTGCTCTTCTAAATAATCTTTAGGTTCTGGAGCGGACCCTTTTCATTTCTGGAATTTACAACGACAATTAAGGGGACATTCTTGAAGTGTTTGGTGACTTTACTGCACCATAGATGCACTGGACTCTGGAGCAGGAGTGTTGACAAAACCAAACACTGAAAGCCTTTACCACATCATGGAATCAAAAAAAAGCTCAAAAATATAAATGCTCGCAACCTTCAAGCTGAAAATGGGACCAGGGTGGTGGTGGTTGTGTGTCTTGGGGATTCTTGCTGCCCCGTGTCGGGGCATCAGACAGTGTCTGGTTGGGGTTACAATCAATGTGATCCTGCTGCAAGATGAAGAGTCTCCCTGGAGTCTGAAATTTGTTCAAGGACAAATAGAGAAGGCCTTAGAGACAGACGCAACCATTAATGCTGCAGAAGGTAATAAAGTACAAAATTACAACATAAAGACATCTGCATGTGTACACAAAATGATGTTACATTACGGGCTCAAAATTATTATTATTTGTACTGTTGATTCTGCAGTAGAAATTCGGGACACTTTAAAGGTATAGTAAGTGATGTTAATCAGATACACTTTTGTCAAATTCAGCGAATATCTCCTCACGGTCACCTAGCTCTCTATTTTTTGTGTGCGCTGAAAAAATGTGTATTAATACACAGCCCTGGCTGTGAAAGGAACAGAAAGGATTGCAAGAGCCACAAAACACTATTCCAGCCAATTGATAACAGGCGGCGACAGTTGATGTTAGGGTGTTAGGCGGCCGGCCAGTAGTTATCTGTCTGTTAATCTGGGGGGGCGGAGCTTCTGTTGGGGGGGTTGTATTTGTTTGGCAGTTGAGTTCAAATATCTATATATCTATAACAATCTTTGCACAGCATCGCTTACTGCACCTTTAAAGCTACATTGTGTAAGAATTTCTCCCATCTAGTGGTGAAATTGTATGTGACAACCAACTGAATATTACTTTCTAGCCCCTCCCATTCCGAGCGCATTTTAACTCCTACGCTGGCCATATTATTCCAAGAAGTACGACTTTGTCTGTGAGAGTTCCTTCCAGTGTAATAATAGTTTTACGTGATTTTGGTACCATTTCATTCAACATCAGCTATCAGGCTCCCAAACATACGCAGCTAATGTTAGTAAAGTGTCAGTGCTATCGTTATTCTGTATATTGTACGAGATTAATAGTGTAAGGCAATGTTTACAGCGTAGGAGAGAAGCAACAGAGGTTTGTGTGTTTAATATATTTCTCTGAGCAGTATGAACAATGTCAATGAAACCAAAATTAGCTCTTAGTATCTCCATTGTTTACACGCAGCTGTTCTAGTAGCTAGTCTGTGTTATAACTGCACATGACGTGAGTTGTCTGCCAGGAAAATCACGACACATATGATTACATTTATGTTACAAGGTAGACAGTGTAATGGTTATGCACAACCATGCAACCAAGCAACTATAAAACTTTGAATTTACACAAATAGGCTGATTGCCTGTCGAGAAGAAAGCAGGCAACTTCGGTGTCCCTTTCTAAAATCCTTGCTCCTTGTGAGCTCTTTCCATCTTGGAAAAGCCACTCCAACATTAACTTTGGTCTTGTTGCTTTGCCTGTCGCGTCGTTTTAATTCTCTTTTTAACTTCCTTGGTGCCTCCATTACATGTCCTAGATAGGCGCTCCATCTTCAACCGGCTTTCAAATCTGCCGGCAGTCGCGGAGTAATCTTCTCCCCCTCCCTGGCGTCCGTCACGGTGCCAGTGAGTGTAAAAGCGCAAAATGCAAAGGTATGTCCCTCTTTGGCTAACGTATTTTAAAGATGGAGGCGCAACATGGTACAGTGTATTCTAAATGGCAGATTCTACGCATACGAGAATACTTTCATTAGTTGGTGGAAATAATTACACATGAATGAGCACATATTTGTGAAAGAACAAAGGGTTTTTTGCTAAGAATCAACTAAAAAGATTACACAATGGAGCTTTAAGTTTAGATTCACAGAGACGTGGCTGGTGGCTGGATATTATCCTGGGCCACGTTCAGCCCCGATAAAACTATCAACAACTACTAGCAACACGTTTTTTTAAAAACTGAGACGGCTGTGCGTTGAAAACCCTGTTGTGTGTGCAAGCGCTCTGCCTTTTTATTACCACAAGTTTACAGACATGTCTCTGCTGATTGGGTATAACCTGTGACACAGCCAATAAACGAGAGACACACCCACCAAACAAGAGAAAACACAACTCAATGCCTGTTACACACCGTTTCACACTATTCCTAGGAAACATGGCGTTCAACCAGGAAATCGTAAGATTGAACGTGCCCCTGCTTAGGGCCCCAGGACAAAATATAGTTGTTTGCCCCCTTTGTTTGTGATAATTTGGTTAAACACTAATTTATTTAGCAATATGGACTATGTAAATCTTGAAAGAGGTCCCCTCTACAAACCTGTAGAACATGTATCGACTCTTGATATTATGCATTATCCCAAACAGATTTGCAGTTAACCAAATTACCAAACCAATGGACTCACAATGAAAATCAAGCTATTTGTGGCCACAAAATCCTTAGTTAGTTTTGAAACAACGGGTGCTTGATTTCAGACCGAGGCAGACAAAAGCAGTTTCTAATTTCTACCCGGGGATTTTGCCGGCTCAAATAACAGTGGATAGCAGATTTTATCCACTGCTACGTTAGCTTATAGTTTGTTGGTTTAACGCTGTCTTCAACTGTTTTATTAGTGTTTCAAGAGGACTCTTCCTCCTCAAAGGAGAACCCAATAAAGGTTGATCATATAAAAGACAGAGAAATAAAGTAACAGCATCGTTCTTGTAACAGTTTGTTTCACTTTTAACGATAAACAGCTTTTAGGATGAGGATGAACAACTGTGTTTGGCGAAAAGTAAAACTCAACAGAGCATCCAGACTGGCTCCCACACTGGGAAAATGCTACACAGTGGTCGTGCTAGTTATGACTTGACCTTTAACCCCACAGAATGACTACTACTGGCGGTATGAAGCAAGTTAGCTGAACATGCTAACATTTGCAGCTTGTGTTAGAGCAGACAAATGCACTGTCTTGCATTTTTGGTTTTGGAAAGCATAAAAAAGGAAACCACCATCCAAAATTTATAATACAGATTATTACGTTACTACTACTCATTGACACAGATACAAATTGAATATACAAATAATCCAAAGCTTGACAAACCTGCTGATTTGCCGTTCTGCCGAAGCTGTGCCATTGCCGTCCCCAGGACATATAAATATGAATGAAAATGAACTGTAATATACATTTTATTATTATGCAAAGTGTCCTGCACACTGATCTTATAGCAAATTTAAGATATATAATTTAAAACTACCGAGGAACACTGAAAAATAGCATTTGATACATGTCCCTTTTTATTTGCATTGTTGTGTGACTCCATATTTCATCTATGCTTTAAATAATTGTTTTTCAAAAGAAACATAAAAGTCCATGATATGTTAGTTAAAATACACATTTTAGGCAAGTCCCCAGGTTTTAATTCAGTCCAGGGGCGCGTTCAATCTCAAAACATTGTGCACCGTTTTGGCGACGGGCTTTGAGTTATGTTATTTCTTGTATAGAGCTCAACAGTCCCGCCCCTCCTCTGAGAGACCTTGGGTTCCGGAAGTAAATTTCCCATTCATTTCTCCCATTGACGTCTGGGAAAATCCGTATATAAAGAGTTTTAGACCATGCCTTAGGCTAGCCAAGTGGGACGTGACTCATAAGCATACAACGTATCATTTCGAGTAAAAAAACGAACAGAAAATCCCCAAAAAGTCAAAGGTACAAGACTGTGTACACATCGTCATCTCAGAGCGAAGGAACTACTCATCCCATAAACCACCGCGCACCACTGAACAAAGGAAGCTAATGTTAGTTTAGCTAACAGCTAATTCGGCTAACCGCTAGCTGAGACAGCATGTAATAACTTTAAAAGACCCTCAAAATAAAACCTGAAAATAACCGTTAACATATATAATGGCTGTTACATCAGCTGTAGACGGCTTTACCCAGTGTTAAGTTTGAGTTAACGTTATTTTACAGTTATTTGCGGTTAGCCGAATTAGCTGTTAGCTAAACTAACGTTAGCTTCCCGGCAGAGGCTAACGTCAGAAGCGTGGGAACAGATCGTGCAGTGTCATAAATCCTCGTGACGGATTGTGCAGGCAGCAGAAATCGGGTACTGACAGACATCGTTAGTTTTCTACTATGTAATTATGCGCATGCGCAGAACGGATCGTACAGGTGGTACGGATAGGGTACTGACACCCCTCCTCCTCACCAGCATGAGTTCCACCAATCAGAGTCATCACTGTGGGGTTGTGGGATTGTTCAGGATTGTGGGTAATGAAGTACTTATCCAAGACATCGCGAATAAAAGACATCTATCTCTAAACAAGGTTAGTGCCCCATGATTTTTGGCGTCTATATGAGCATATACAATCGCTTAGTCATGTACGCAAGCTGGTTTTAAGTCTACCATCGACGGTTACGATTTTATGGCTTATACTGCAAATGTCAATGGAGACATTGCATTGTATTTTTACTTCCGGAACCCGCCTTGGGCAGGACTGTTGAGCTCTATGGTGGGTGTGTCTCTCATTTATTGGCTGTGTCACAGGTGATACCCAGTCAGCAGAGACGTGTATGTAAACTTGTGGTAATAAAAAGGCAGAGCGCTTGCTCTCTTAATACATCCATGGCTTGCACACACAACAGTGTGTTCACCCTATGGTTCAACCAAATATCCTCTATACTTAGCACCGCTGTTTCAGTTTAAAAAAACGTGTTAAGTACGTTTTCGGGGCAACACATCCCTCCCCTATTAAAAATTTGGAACATTCCAAAAGTGACATTTTCAACAGGAAGTAGCATCATTTGGATCTTCTGAACATAGACATATATAGAGGCCATGGGAAGACCAAAAGTATGTTCTTTCGTTTTCTTTTCTGTATACTTCATCCCTTTGTAACTATGACTGAGCAGGTCAATCTCAACGTTCTGTCCTGTTACCATCATCATTTCCTTCTTTCTTTTTTTTTTGACATTTTTGGTAAATCACTACAAATGTGTCGACATGCTATTAGCATGGATGCCATGTGGCTATATTTATATATTTGCCAAGTGCATGTGTCTTTACTTTCAGTCCTGTTATCAATAAAGAGTAACATGATGACTGAGTAACAATAACAGGAGTGTGCATATGTAGTGTTTTTTTGTAGTCACAAATATCAATTATTTGAACATGTAACCAACCATTTCTTTAAAATAAACAGTTGCTTGTGGGGATAACAAAGGAAATAGTGGCATATGCTTTTAAACGTGCTTTTCAAATGACACATGAGAAAGAAAAGAAAAATGAAAGCAAATGGCACCCATTCGGCAGCTGGCATAGCGGACTGATTGCACGTACACCCTTACAAAAGACTTTTTTATTTTTATTTTTATTTTATTTATTTTTTATATTAATGAAATGTTTTTCTGCCTTTTCATTCTTTTTTCAAACCACAAAAAGGTGCAAGGTTTAATCTCACGGCTAACTATAGCGGGTTCAACACAATCTTTTATCAACGTAAAGGCTGCCAGAGTAGCGCGTGTGAGGGAGTGGAGGAGCTAAGGACGCTAATGGTAAGTGAAGTTTTATATCCACCTCAGACTCATGATATACTTTTTTAATAACATGTAGGCATAGACTTGCCTGTGTGCTTAGCCTTAGTGTGTGTGTACGGTCTATGGCGTGTACCTTGAAAATAAAAAGCTATATCCACTAGGGAGCAGATCAGTGCTTCATCATTCAGATTTTGCTACAGTGTTAATTTTATTGTTTGTTTCAAGTCTGTTGCTCACTTCATTGCACCTTGTAATGTATACACATAAAGTAAATTTGTGAATACACGTGGACAAGCAATGCTTTGAAGAAATGCATGGTTCACAGGGGTAGCTATCACACGCATGTTAAAAGTGAGTACATAGCAGATTCAGCACTCCTAAACTTAGCCAAATAGCCACAGTGACAGACAGACAAGAACTCACACTCATTTGTATTCTCTCTCAGGATTCAGACACCCTGGGATGTGCAGTGCTTGGGCCCACCTGCACCTACGCTACTTTCCAAGTGGTTGAGTAAGTGCATACCTACATCTGTGTAGACACATTTAAAAAATTGTTCATATACAGTATTCAAACAGGTGTTGACATAAATGTGGAAATGGTACATGTGGGATCTGTGGCTGCCCAATCTGTAGCCTACCGGAAACTCGATTTGTTCTACACGTGTGGAGACGGTTGAATTTAGGCATTGTACTCGAATAATTAGGAAAGGATAGCCCATTGGTCAGGGGATGGGACCTGAGCGGATCAGGTTTCTGGTACGGATAGGGTAAATCCTAAATGTCCTAAATAAGCTTCCTAACATTAGGTTCTGTGGATGCGTCTATAGACCTTTTTCACGGCAGACATTTTGACTTGTCATAGTAGGAAAAGCACAGCTGAGATTGATAACCTTAACGATGGCTCAATTCCATCAAGTGTCCCAGTAAGCTATTTCAGTGAGTCAGCATGTACAATACCAGGACCTCTCTTAAGTGGAATGCAGCCATCATTAATGGTTTTGAACACACCTGTGCTTTTCCTTCTATGATATGTCAACATGTCTGCCGTGAAAAAGGTCTATAGCTACATGTCTCTACAATCCATCTTACCATTTTATTCCATCCATGTTTATGTCATGCTTATGTATTTCTCTCTCTCTCTCTCTTTCCACCCCTTTCCACTTCTGTCAGTTTGGAACAAGGTCTGAAGCTCAGTACGCCAATCCTCTCGGCAGGAAGCTTCGGTCTCTCCTGCGACTACACGCTAAATCTGCAGCGCCTCCTGCCGCCGGCACGCAAGATCTCTGACTTTTTTATCAGTTTCTGGAACGACACCAACCAGATTAAATCTATTTGGAAGACTGCCTATGTTTACAAGAAACAGAGCAACACTGAGGATTGCTTTTGGTGAGTAACCTAGGACAGAGGTTCTCAATGTTTTTTCAGCCAAGGTCCTCTTACAAGATAGAGAATATGCCTGGACCCGTGTGTGTGTGTGTGTGTGTGTGTGTCTGTGGTGTAAATAAATCTTGTTTTTTTACTTGAATTCTAAGTGATGTTCTTTTACAGGTATATAAATGCACTTGATGCAGACTCGAGCAAGTTTGCCCTAAATATTCAGAGAACGGTGCTACGCAATCCAGAAGACCTGAAAGAAGTACTATCATCAACCCAAAACAGGACAAGCAACTGTAAGTATTTTCTTTGAAAAAAATCACACAACACATGGATGAAGTGCATTTAATTATTGTATGATTTTGCAAGTTTTTACAAACTGTCAGGGAATCAACTCACACAGACTTTTGATGCCCAGTTTACAACATGGCATCAAGTGGACATGACAGCAATATTACAGTAAAGTATTACTTGTACAAGAGTATAAAGGCATGCAGTGTATTCAGACTGCACTTTTAAAAGCACTTGATTTTCAGACGTTGATAATGAAAAGTTTCCCATTTTGAACTATATAACCACAAAGGAACATAGGACAAATCAGCTTAATAGAACTATTAACATTTGCAGAGGGTTGAATGGAGGGTTGGACTCTCCCCAATGCTACTCAACTACAGTATATGCTAAAACTGCACTACTTGTCTGGTGTTACATACAGCTTCTCTTTTTGCAGTGTTCATCATGTGTGGATCACCAATGGATGTAGAGGAGATGAAAAGTGTCTCCATAGAGGCAGACAGCAGTGATATTATCTTTATCCTTATTGATCTTTACAAGTCAGTGCTCTTTGTTCATTTAATGTCTTTTTTCTGTTTCTCTCGTTTTTCTCATCTTGGTATTTTCTGCATGTGTCTGTCCTGTAGACATGTTAACACTTTGACATATATAGTACACAGCAGTGATTTCCCAACAAGCCTTGCTTGTATCCTTTACAGTCTATGCTTGTATCCCAGGGGCCATGGCGAACCTGGAACAAAAATGTGGAGTACTTCAAGTAATAAAATAATAAATATAATATTTGTAATAATAAAATAACATTTTGATTTGATTACGAAAATGTGCCCACATATTGGACCAGACCTAAGAGTTAATGAAAATAGATGGCAAGCGAGCAGAGAGGTAGTTAGCTATGGGTAAACGGTTGAAATAGGTAGCTAAAAGTAAACAGTTGAAATAGTTAGCTAAAAGTAAACCAAAAAAACCCATATACCATAAATCCACTATTATATCCACTCTTTTGTCATTTAAAAGTTCAATAATGTCCAGATAAAGCCAATTCAAACACATTTGTACCATGCTAGGTGTTGATGAAGGAGTACTTAGAGTTCAACCGACAGCTGTGGTGGGGGTATGTCTGACAAAACGGGTTGGGAACCAGTTAGGGCTGCATGATATGAGGAAAATCTCTAATTGCGATTATTTTGACTGATATTGTGATATGATTCACGATATTGAAGGGAATGATCATATTTGTATCATTATTCTCATTTTCATTGACTAATATTAAATCTTAAAAAATTAAAATGATTATAGTGTGATTTTTGCGAGGATCTGTTCCAAACAACGATTTTTTTCATTAGTCTGTAGGATAGGATTTGTAGGCCGGGACGTCTCTGCAGCACCACAATACTTTATTTTAGAATGGTTTGGTTTGACACATATTTTGCCTTTAACAAATATTGCTCCCCTCTGCGATGTGGATATTGCACTAGTTCATATTGCTATTTCGATAAAATTGCGATTAATTGTGCAGCCCTAGAACCAGTGGTATACACTACACAGCAACACATTTGTAACTTTTCCCTCCAACTTCATGCTAACATTTCACATTTTTCGGTGAGAATTCATATTGTTGCATATCCACCATTATTTTTTCTTCATCTCTAGAAATGTTGCTCCAATAAAAAATGTACAAAATTAAATTACTGATTCAAAAGATTTGCCTGAATCTGCCAGCTTCAGATCCAGCACTTATAAGAACGCCTCTACTGCCTTCTCTCCACAGCGATCAATACTACATTAACACATCGTCACTGCCATCCATGAGGAACGTGTTGGTGGTGACAATGCCCAACACCAGAAGCTACACTATCAACACAGACCTGAAAGACAAGAACACAGTGAGGACACATTTCCAAATTACTCAACATCCTTGTTTCTCGGACTGCTTCCTCGGAATAGTTTTGACATTATGGGCAATACAATTTCATTGCTTTTTTAGCTGAGAGTTGCAGTAATAAATTAATAATCTAGAGTTCTTATTGGAACTGCATAAAGTAGTTGCATCAATTTCTCTCTCTCTCTCTCTCTCTCTCTCTCTCTCTCTCTCTCTCTCTCTCTCTCTCAGATGAATGATTACATGGCGGCGTACCATGATTCCGTGCTGCTAGTAGGCCAGGTGATGAGGTATATTGCTAAAAAAAATCATTCGGAGATTCAGCAGATGGAGTATGTCAATGCGAATTACTTCAGAAACATCTCCTTTAATGGTAAGGAAGGAGGAAGAGCGAGTGGGAGAGAGGGAATGGAAACTCTAATGCAGCAAGAACTCTAATTTCATTCAGCATAACGGCCCTACTGACCGCTGGCATTCATGCCAGCGGTCAGTAGGGCCGTTATGCTGAATGAAACATTTTAGATCAATTTCTGGGATGAGACACTTTGATAATAGAAGAAAAAAAAATCCAAGAGTTACTCACTTACTGTTTTGTGTGACGCCCGACAGACAGAAGCTGTCAACTGCGGTCACTGATTTGTATTTTCACTGACAAAATGAAGTGATATGAAGTGTTAAAGCTTGCAGGCAGCAGCTGTAAGTAGCTTGTGTGTGATTGAGAGAACCGTTTCTCCTGTCAGGCTCTGTGTGTTTTTTCAGGAAAAAAAACCAATACAAAATTAAATGAGTTAACACTACACAGTACACTAGTTACTAGGGCTGTGTATTGGCAAGAATCTGGTGATATGATACATATCACGATACATGGGTCACGATTCAATATATTGCAATATATTTCGATACTGTGCGTAAGGCGATATATTGGGATTTTTTTTTTTGAAAGTATAATTTTAGAAAAACTAATATTTAAAAAAAGACATGATGTTCATAAAAGTCAAAGAAGTTTACTTTAGGTAAACAATTCAGTACACAGAAAATCAAACTGCCAGTTTGGGATTGTGGTTCACAGGTTCTTAGTGAGCTAATTGTTATATGCTAAAGTAGGCCAAGTTCAGCCATAGCTACATTGTTAGCTTCTAGCTAAAAGTCAGGCACTGCTAGGCACTGTTAGGTGAGGACACTAGTGGTGTGTCTCAGCATAGAGATCTAGCGGTAGGGGGTTTAAACACAACATAAACATGAACCACTGTCTTACATGAATATTTTTGCACGTAAACTAAAAAAAAAATCAGTGTTTTTGAATATCAACAGTATTGCAAGTGTATTTATTTTTTTCTTACACCCTTACTAGTTTACAGTAGTCCCAACAGGAACTAGTAAACGGTAAACAAACACCAGAGGCTGATTTCTGGCGACGTTGTGGTGAACAAAGTGTCTGCCATATTTTTTTGTATAAAGACGTTTTTACGATTGTGCTCAGGAAGTGCTGGGTACTACAAGCTGGACAAGCATGGAGACCGAGACGTGAATCTCTCAATCATTTACACCACTACTGACGACAAGGTACATTGTTCTCCTGTGTTAATTATTATGCAATTTAGCAGGGAATAGAATAAACCCCGGATCTCTTATTCTTTGTGTTAGCAATGTCTCAAAAAGGTATTTAGAAATAAAACCCCATGTGATCTTGCTGTTATATAGTGTTTTATTCTGAAATGTGTACTTTTCTCCTCGTGTGTTTCTCAGTACCAAATTTTATTCACATTCAACACTGAGCACAAAGAAACCAAAGTGGTTGAGACACACCCTTCGTTTATCTGGGGAAAAACACTTCCTGATTTCACACCAGACCTAGCTCCAGGTAACTAACACACACACACACACACACACAGCCATGACTGATTGTGTCAGATGGCTGTCACAACCTTTAGTCATAAACCGTCTTTCTGCTCACTTTCACACCCATAAACAGACACAGAGTTCAATTCAATTTTATTTATAGTGTCAAATCATGACAGGAATTATCTCAGGACACTTTACAGATAGAGTAGGTCTAGACCACACTCTATGATCCAGGATACTATGCATATTATCAGGATGCATAGTATCCTGGATCCATGAAATAACTGGCCTTTAAAAATCAAAATCTGCCTTCCTCTATGGGAATTTAACATAGGGGTGTGTATAATTATGGCTCCTGTATTTTAAGGAAGAACATTTATTTATTTACAATACATTATTCATTCACAAAAGAAATTGGTGTCCTTAAAAGATTTTTTTTTAATTAAGGCATTAAGATCAATTTCCAAAATTTGATTTTTTTTAATCCTCTTTTTAGTCAACTTTAGCATGGGTATAAGAGAGAGAGAGAGAGAGAGAGAGAGAGAGACCGGTGTGTGTGTGTATATATAGAAACATACATGTACTGGAGTTTGGAGTTTGTCTGTTTACAGTTCTAAATACTGTTAAATATGCTTTTCTACCACACAACCGCTACAACAGATTAAATGTAATCAGATTAAAACTGACAGAATTGAACTACAATTAAGTGTGCCTTCATGTTTATGAGAAGTCTTAGTTGGGCAGTTTGTCTCCGGGTTAAAATCATGTTGTATTCGTTACAATACAATCAAGTAAAGTTCAAAGGTTTAGCAGCTTAGAAGCATTTCACACATTTAAACACTGGTTGAACCCAGGTTAGAGGTCACTGTGGAGTGTTCTTTTAAGCCCCAGATACACCAACCCGACGACCGACCGTTGGCAGAAAAGGCAGTCGGACTGATCAGTCGGCTCCCCGAGGTCCAAAAAGTGACTCGGAACACACTGAAGCGACGCCAACTTGAGAGTACGCTCTGCGCGAGACGTAATACGTCTCCATAACAGCAGGCGGCAGAAATAGGCCGTGCAGTTGCTGAATCTGTCTTCGTTTCAGATCGACAAAGGTCAGTTTGAAAGATTTTCGTCAGATTTTGAGAGGCTTAGTCACGCTCATCCCGCTCGTCATTTCCGGGTTAGCACTCCACCAATCAGATTGGTCATTGAGTCCGACTACCCGCCCTCCGACCCAGCAAGTCAGGTCGGCCAAAATGAAGGCCGACAGCTCCTCCGACGAACGAAGGCACGGAACACACCGAACAGACTCCAGTCACCGACCTCGCCAGACTGTTCGACGGCCGATTATCGGGTTGGTGTGTCGGGGCCTTAAAACCCACTGTGTGCATCCTTGAGGTTTAACAAATGTGTTGAATCCATATTCTTACTTAAAAAACATTTGCAAAGCAGACTTTCTTTGCATGTTACTGCCACCAACTTTTGACCGGTGTATGGTAAGAAACCGAATCATTTGAAAGAGGTTTTCATCACGTAAAGATTCTACACATAGTGGCCTTAAGCTTGAGTAAATAAGCACCATCAAGTCACGCTATTTTTCATATTTTGTGGCACATGTAAACCTTTCTTGCAGGTCCTTTGAGACATAAACCTATACGTACGTGTACAATGCCCTGGATGAGTCAGGGTTTACTAGAGAAAAATCCCTAAACTTGAAATTGTAAGTTTTTCTTTTTTGTGCTCTCTCTCTCTCTCTTTCAGCCACATCACCTAATGACATCATTGTCAGTGTGTTGGCGGTGACAGTGGTTGTAGTGGCCACCATGGCCTTCATTTTCTACCGGTGAGTGATTAATCAACTTCAGTGCATCATTATTGAACCACAAAACAAGTAACTGTCACTATGCAGGTTCAGTATTTGAGATATTTATGGATGCTTTTTTTTATCTCAGAACATAATGTGAAATATGATTTTTGATAACTTTTATATGTATAAATTCTATCTACTTCTAACTGTTCTATAGATAGATGTAAATAAAAGGCAGTTGCAATGCATATTGGGGTCGTTTAAAATCCTAACAGAAATAAAAGTAAAGTTTTCTGGGTCTCTATTTCCTGACCGACTTGAAGAATTTCAAGTCAAATGATTTCTGTGTCTTGATTTCAGAGCCAGTTTTTGTGTAAAATGTACAAAATTGGAAGCTAAATAGGGACGTGTAGATATTGAAGGTGCACGTCTCGGGTGCCCATGGATGAGGATCTCTGTACTATAGTGTGTTGCATTTTGTATTTCATATTTTTTCCTGTGTAGACAGAATAGGAGAGCGCGCCGGGTCAGGAAGCGCTGGTCCCATATCGCCTCTGATCTTATCACACCGCTGGAGAACAACCAACTCAATGTCATCTCTCTTAAGGTAAATAAAGTGTAAAGCTCTCAGTCGGCATGGAGACTCTTCTTCAGCACTCTCTTACTTATTGACCCGAACAGGACAGTATACGGACGCCCTGAGAGCTTGAGAGAAAAAAGATTTCTGGTGATCCATTTTTTAAGTCTGATCTAAATTGTTTCCTTTCGTGTGTTTATGACTCACAAACCCCAATTCCAATGAAGTCTGGACACGTTCCAAAAAAGCTGGGACATGGGCATGTTTACCGCTGTGTTACATCACCTTTCTTTTTAACAACACTCAATAAGTGTTTGGAAACTGAGGACACTAATTGTTGAAGCTTTGTAGGTGGAATTCTTTCCCATTCTTCCTTGATATACGACTTCAGTAACTCAACAGTCCAGGGTCTCCGTTGTCATATTTTAATGGGAGACAGGTCTGGACTGCAGGCAGGCCAGCCTAGTACCTGCACTCTTTTACTACAAAGCCACTCTGTTGTAACACCAGCAGGATGTGGCTTGGCATTGTCTTCCTGAAATAAGCAGGGACGTCCCTGAAAAAGACGTTGCTTGGATGGCAGCATATGTTGCTCCAAAACCTGTATGCACCCTTCAGCATTAATGGTGCCTTCACAGTAGAGGTGTGAATCTTCACTGATCTCCCGATTCGATTACGATTATCATGTCTTCAATGCGATATCTCGATGCATCACGATGCATCAAAAACATTTTTCTATTAAAGCCATATAGGATATTTGACTTGACAATCAAGTTTGCATTGTCAAGTGCAATGCCCAAGCTGCAATAAGTAACTTTAGACTGGAATGATGAAGTGTTTGGGTTAATTTCTTTAAGGTAGCTACCACGAAGGTTTACCTAGTTTGCATTAGTCATATACCACCGTACTTTTAACCTGCAAATCTATTGTGCTGTATTGGAATAACTGACCCCAGACAACAATAAAAAATAAAAATAAAAAAATATTTAGCCATTAGATTGAATAACAAAAAAACACAAATCACACCCTTCAAATATGCTAACTGCAATATTTCTTCAAATTATATTAAACACAACTACCCCTTTACCCGTTTCTCTATCAGTTTCCACTTAAAAATCTCCAGCTACACAAAATGATTCCTCCTTACAGCAGTTTCAATGTAAAACTTACTCAAACCCTATTAAACCACTGTTTTACCGCACGCACGCACAGCAAAAGTTGCAGGCTTGATGTTAGCTCGTGTGCAATGCCGTTATCTTCAGTGAAGCAAACACACAGAAATCCAAGTTACAGTTAGGGTTAGTCCAAGAAACACAGCTCAAACACGAAAACGAAACACCAGTCACCAGCTACAGCCAAGTCCTCTTCAGCAGGGAAACGCGCTGTCGTCCTCTTCCTCCGAATGAGCAACTCTCCGCCGTTCGCTCCAACTTTAGCCAGGCACACTAGCACTTGTACTAGCACACTTGTTCTAAACGACTGCTGTTAGACAAGAAAAGTGCCATAGTGTACACCTCTTCAGCTTCGTTATTCCACTTAGATCTTCTCCAAGCTAACTAGTGTCTGTCCATGTTTCTCAGTGTTTGATTTGTTCTTCTCGATTTGCGATTTCTCTCCACTCTCCTCCTCGTGTCTCCACTCAGCCGACAACTAACCCTGTGTCTGTCTGTGTGTCTGTCTGTGTGGCTACTGAGAATGTTACTTTACATATAAATGTTTATGCCGCGACATTGAGCGACATCATTGCGTTATAATAGATTATGGTTGGCCACTGCATCGATGCAGCATCGTCCATGTCTGCATCCTTTAATTTCAACACCTCTACTTCACATATGTGCAAGTTACCTATGCCATGGGCACTAACACACCCCCATACCATCACGGATGCTGGCTTTTGAACTTTGCGCTGATGACAATAACAGTAAGATGGTCTTTTTCCTCTTTGGCCCGGAGGACATGACGTCCATGATTTCCAAAAACTTTTCCACTTTGCGTCAGTCCATCTCAGATGAGCTAGGGCCCAGAGAAGCTGACAGCGTTTCTGGGTGTGGTTGATATATGGCTTTCGCTTTGCACGGTAGAGTTTTAACTTGCACTTGTAGATGTAGCGACAAACTGTATTCACTGACAATGGTTTT
The DNA here is from genome assembly GCF_031162955.1 of Sander vitreus. NCBI lineage: Eukaryota > Metazoa > Chordata > Actinopteri > Perciformes > Percidae > Sander > Sander vitreus. The sequence goes on along the minus strand of NC_135875.1, from coordinate 18,480,200 downwards.
CCAAAGTGTTCCTGAGCCCACGTGGTAATATCCTTTACATAATGATGTCAGGTTTTAATGCAGTGCCGCCTGTGGGATGGAAGGTCACGGGCATTCAATGTTGGTTTTTGGCCATCAAATTCAAAATAAATGAATAGTTGCACAAAAAAAACAGCACAAGTTTATCAGTTTGAACATTAAATACCTTGTCTTTGTAGTGTATTCAATTAAATATAGGTTGAAAAGGATTTGTAAAATCATTGTATTCTGTTTTTATTTACGTTTTACACAACGTCCAAACATCATTGGAATTGGGGTTTGTAAAAACAAGTGAAAAAAGGTTTTGCCAGGACAATCTCTCCAAGTTACATTTATTTTTACTGTGAAACGACTGGAAAAAAGGTTTTGCCAGGTGAGAACATTTTGTTTTGCCAGGATAATTTTTCTAGGTACTTTTTTTCTGTGGAAATAGGGGTAGTGTTTGTTGTTGTATTACTCATTTTAGCCACAAGAGGCTGAAGTGCACCACTACTCCATTTTCTAAATAGGATTAAAAGCATTCATCTTTTCTTCCAGGTGAGTTTTCATTTCTTCATGCACTCTAAACACAAGGTACATGTTGTATATGTAAGATCACTTTCATGTCTTTCTTTTGGCTAGAACTGTATTTCAATAAGCAAATCTGCTGTTTTAGTCCTATTTAGAACATGGGGTAGTGGTGCACTTCAGCCTTGTGGCCCGAAATGAGTATTAAACAACAAACGCACACAAAAATGATCCTGGCAACACTTTTTTTACACCTGTTTTTGATTCATAAACAGGTTAGATATTAAATAATTTAGATCAGACTTAGAATTTCTTTTTATTTCGGTCACTTGCCTCTCAGGTCTTCCGTAGGACAGTGAAGCTTATCCTGCATTTAGAAATCTATGATTTCCACAGCTCTCACCAGCTTTCTAACCATTTGTTCTCTATAAAGTGCTTAAATTCACCTTGTTCCTAAAGATGAATGCACTAGAGCAGGGGTCTTCAACGTTTTTTAAACCAAGGACCCCTTAACTGAGAGAGAGACGCAGCAGAGACCCCCTACTACATATTAAGTTGCCTATTAAGCTGGGCCTACAATATCGTCTGGGCGGCCTAAAGCCTGTACACATTCCTTTTTAGTACACAGAATACTAAACTATTAAAAGAATAATTGTTGGAATGATTAATGAATCATGTTTTAATGTTAAAAAAATACAATCCTCAGGATTAACTGCATCTGTGGGTGGCTACCTTAGAGATTTCCTTACCTATAGGCTGATTTATATTTGCTAATAATTTGTTGGATTCATGTTAAGACATTTACATTTAAAAAAAACCCTTTTTTTTAAATTAACAATAATTTGGAGCCCCCCCCCCCTTCAGTAAATCTGAGGACACCCTAGGGGCCCCAGACCCCCTGTTGAAGATCACTGCACTAGAGCACACATAAAAAATGTCCTGTTAAAATGTCCTCCATCTGCCCCCATCAGATTGAAGACGAGAGCAAAAAGATGAAAATCCAGATCCGCTGTGCACTCTACGATAAGAAGGTAGCTGGACACAACAGTAGTTTTCAAATCTATCAACATGCTTTTCTGAACATGCAGATTTTGATTTCTAGTGTGACTGATGCTGCTGCAATTTGTTTTTAGATTGTGATTCTAAAGGAGCTGGAGCACTCCGATGGGAACTTTAACGAGACCCAGATGATAGAACTTAATGATGTAAGATGTCTTGACGCTTCCGGTCCTGTGTGTGCCTGTCCTTTTGCGTTTATGTTTTTCCAAGCTAGCCTCTGTGCCAGTAAAAGACTGTTTCTTCTTTTCTCTGCAGCTCATGCAAATCGACTACTACAACCTCACAAAGTTTTACGGCACAGTGAAGTTTGATGAGGGCGTGTTTGGAGTGTTTGAGTATGGAGAGAGGGGGTCGCTCAGGGTACGTATGGAGATTGCACACGTGCCATTCAAGTTCATTCAGGTTTGAATGGATGTTCAGTTTGCACATAAGAAGTCAATACTATAAGTAACTCAGTACAGAACCAGCAAGAAGAGATCAAATATCCATTCATAATACAATAATTCTACCAGATTTCATGTCCCTTTCTTCTTCCAGCATGTGCTGAGCGATAAGGTTTCTTACCCAGAGGAGACCTTCACAGACTGGGAGTTCAAGATCTCCGTCATGTACGACATTGCCAAGGTGAGACAGAAACTATCTGGGCTCTTCTGATGACGAGTCACGTAACTCTGAAGTGCTATATTGTATTTGACTTATGACACATGATATTTTATGGCGCTTTATGAATGAATGAAAAGTAGGCACCATATGGTCACCTTGACACAAACGCACATAAACATGTTATGAGATCACACGGTACTCAGACTCACAATATGCAAGACATACTCAATTTTGTATTATGTTTCTCTAATAAACTATAGTACTCAAGAAATGCTCAAAGCCAGTATTCAGAAATGGTGCCTTTAAATGAGCCGTCAGGACTTTTGTACAGTTGTGATGTCACAACTATACTATATATAGGTAGAAAGTGCTGCTATAGTGCCGTTACAGTCATTCCCCGGCTGCAATGACGATGGAGAGAAACCAAGAGCACAGATGTGGACGACCCAGAAAAGCTGACCAATCAGAAAAGACTGGGCTTTTTTGGGAGGGAGGCTTAAAGGGACAGGCACTAAAATGGAGCGTTTCAGACAGAGGGTGAATACAGGTATATTCAGACAGACAGTATGAGAAATGATGTGCTTTTTTTAAATTTCTTTTTTTTTAATTAAAGCATGTAAACTGTGCTCTAGTAGAAATCCAAAATACAAGTTTGAACTTGAAAATGAGCACAAATTTGGCCCTTTAAAACCCCAACTTGTAATCAATTACCAGTTGTTTCCTTTCCTTTTTTGAATTTTGTTACCTATGTATTTCCTAGTGTGCATTTTGACGTAAACATTGATGTACAGTATTCAGAAAAGTGGACCTAACACAGACATTTACAGACATGTTAAGGAGCATCATGCAGTAGTGCTTCTGAAACTGTACACGGTATGTAACACAGCAACATTGTCACTTCAGTGAATGTAATGTGATTATGTTATACTGTATGTAAGAGGGCTTATAAGGTTCAAACCAAGCCGAATGTTTGGAAGGAATTGATTTTGCAGTTCTCCCTGGCAGCCAGTAGAGGCCAGTAAAGATCTCAGATGACTTATCGTAAGTAACCCTGTGGTGTTTTAATCCTTGGTGCAGGGCATGTCCTATCTCCATGCCAGTCACATCCAGGTGCATGGTCGCCTCAAGTCCACCAACTGTGTGGTGGACAATCGCATGGTGGTGAAGATCACAGATTTTGGCTGCAACAGCTTTCTTAGGCCCGGCAGAGGTAAAACAACAGCCGCGGTGTGTCTCATACTAAGTCCTCCCTTACTGAGTTTATGTTTATTCCTTCACTTTCTTACATTCTCCTTTCTTTTGATTAAGAAAGTACTGTTTTTTTGACAGGTTTTGTTGTGTGTTTTTTTTTTATTTTTTAATTCCCTCTCCTCTCCTTTCAGACTTGTGGACTGCTCCGGAGCATCTGAGGAAACAGGGCACCTCTCAGAAAGGAGACGTCTACAGCTTTGCCATCATCGCTCAGGAGATTGTTCTCAGAAAGAGCACCTTCTACACCAAGAGCTGCTCCGACAGAGCAGGTGTGACCTCTCACAAAACCACCGTCCAAAATGAATCCCCCCCCCCCACACACACACACACACACACACTCTCACACGCTGAGCCCTGTAAAAATCAAAAGAGTGAAGAACATGATTAGTATTCCTAAGGGACTGTATGGAAATCTCACTGGAGGGCAGTGGGATTTGTATGTGGTTTGCTGTAATACACACTCAGTAATATTGTGAATAACTTTGTGGGGAATTGTCTGTGTCTGCTAACAGAAAAGCTTGCCAGGGTCATCATGTCCTACTTCAGACCTGATCTTAACTTTGATACCGCTTCAGAGAAAGAATTAGAGGTGAGTTAATGCCGGTTGCATGCCTTTATCTATGATTAGGTGTATATTGTGTGTCCGCTGGGTCTTTAAAGCTTTGTGTCCTCCGTCTCGCAGGTGTACATGTTGATAAAAAGCTGCTGGGATGAGGATCCAGAAAAAAGACCTGACTTTAAGAAGGTGGAAAACTGTCTGGGAAAAATCATCAGGTAGGTAATCGCTGTGTTTACTTAAATGGGTTGTTGTTGTTGTTGTCGTTTTAGCCTATGGAAGCTCTAATAAAGTGATTACATATTTGCAGCTGGGTTTAGTGAACGTTTGTGTTTTCTCACCTTCCTTTCCGTCTCCTCCCCTTCCATTGTCCTTTAGTAAAATTCATAACCAGGACAATGAGAGCTACATGGATAACATGATCAGGCGGCTGCAGATGTATTCCAGAAACCTGGAGTACCTGGTGGAGGAGAGAACGGCCCTCTACAAAGCTGAGAGGGACAGAGCAGACTGCCTCAACTTCATGCTGCTTCCTCGGTCTGTTTACACTTAAGAAACGCCTTTTTAAGACACTGACCTAAGAACACAGATAATATAATGCTAAATACATGTTTACCTGAAAAGTAGCCCACATGGGCAAAAACTAGAGCCCGACTGATAAAGGATATATTTTTTTTTAAGATTATTTTTTGGGCATTTTTTAGGCCTTTATTCACAGGACAGCTGAAGACATGATAGGAGAGAGAGGGGGGGAATGACGTGCAGCAAAAGGCCGCAGGTCTGAGTTGAACCCAGGCCCGCTGTGTCAAGGTGTAAACCTCGGTGTATGGGCGCTCGCTCTACCAACTGAGCTATCCGGGCGCCCCTGATAAAGGGTTTTTAAGGCCGTTGTCGATAACAAATATTTGGTGATTTAAAAATCCGATATTCCGATATATCGATCAATAAACATATTTTTTTTTAAATCCAGAAACGTGTAACAAAACATAAACAGATTTCCCTAACATTAGTTATTTATAGTTATTTGAGTCCTTACTAAAATAATATGATAATGCAACGTTTTATTGTCACAACAGAACAGAGAAACATCAAAATATATTTAAGTTCTGATAAATAAAATGTATACAAATACAAACTTAAGATATGAAACTAAAGGCCCTTTTGAACAGAAACACAATAACAACAAAAATCATAGCGTTGCCAACAGGGACGCTGTAGAGCGCCCTCTGGTGGACAAACTATGCAATGGCAACACTCATAACATGGTTGACGGGTGTTCGTCCGTTTTTATTAAATAATAATAAGTATTCATTTATCGGCCATAATAGATGCCGATACCAATAGTTTGGAAAATACCTAATATCGGCCGATAATATCGGCCCGCCGATATATCGGTCGGGCTCTAGCAAAAACCTCTCGGTCTGGCAACACCTTGTGGGGGTAAATCTGATAAAAAAAAGCCACAGGTTTAGCTGATTTAAATTGTAATGAAAGCACAGGTGGATCCTCCTGTTTCATCTGTTTTTGTTTCTCTCTGTGCAGCCCGGTGGTGAAAAGCCTGAAGGAGACTGGTGTGGTGAAACCAGAGCTGCACGAGGAAGTGACGATATACTTCAGCGACATCGTCGGTTTCACCACTCTGTGCCAGTACAGCACACCGATGGAAGTTGTGGACATGCTCAATGACATCTACAAGGGCTTTGACAGCATCGTCGACCACCACGACGTATACAAGGTATACACACGGGGGTGAAATTCAACAGAGAGACACACTTGACTGACAGGTAGACAGACCACAGACATCACCATTTCTTCCATCTACCCCTCAGGTGGAGACGATTGGGGACGCCTACATGGTGGCCTCTGGGCTTCCGAAGCGAAATGGGAACAGGCACGCGGTGGATATCTGCCGCATGGCGCTGGACATCTTGGCGTTCATGGGAACCTTCCAGCTCCGACACCTGCCCGGTATCCCTGTGTGGATACGCATCGGCGTTCACTCTGGTAGATGGCACTAAACTCTGGGCTGTGCTCATTAGCTTATTTCTCAATCTTCCAATAACAATGACCCATTGGTAAATGGAACTGAACGCTCAAGAGCTAAGACAAGATCGTTAAATGCAGTGTGAAGCCACAACATTTGAATTGTTTTAAAGGTCCTTCATAGCCAAGTGCATTCTTTCCCCAATAATTTCTAAAACCTTTGCGCAGCTGATTCATCTTCACGTATCTAAACGGTTGCAATGATGGAAAACTGACAGACTATTTGCGTGTCCAGGTCCCTGTGCAGCGGGTGTCGTGGGGCTAAAGATGCCCAGATATTGCTTATTTGGAGACACGGTCAACACAGCGTCTCGTATGGAGTCTACAGGACACCGTGAGTAGAGGAATAAAAACATGCATACCAAGAGACATTTAATGAGCAAAATGTTAGTTCTGCCAACTAGTATGGTGCAGTTCTGTGTATTACTTTTGTGTAATCACAGAAGCTACCAATCAACCTAACAAAAATGAATTTACCACAGCTAAGCTTTGGTAAAAAAAAAAAACCGGGTGCCCGTTTTATCTTTTTATATCCTCCAGCCCTGCGCATCCACGTCAGTCAGCCTACTATAAATATCCTGCAGAGGACAGACTACAAGTTTGAGTATGAGATCAGAGGAGAAACATATCTCAAGGTAAAGATGGGCCTCTTTTTTCAGTTTACTAAACATGTCAGACAAGTGAACCATTTTGAAGAACTAGAAACATTCAATTCTGCAGAAAGCGCCAAACAAAGTGTGGATGTCTGCAGACTTCACTGCCACACGTGGATGCAAAATGTATGTAAAGGTGTTTGTTTTCCAAGGGTAAAGGCACGGAGACAACCTACTGGCTGACAGGTGAGATGGGCAAAGACTACGACCTCCCAGCTCCACCCACAACGTAAGCAAACCCTCCACCCGCTGAAATGTGCTCCTCACTAATTTCTTTACTACTAAAAGTCTTTACTACTTTCACTACAAACCTTAGTTCATGAAGCTTTGTGAGCTGCTTTTTTGAGACTGATGAGGTCAGCAGGTTACAATTTTCTTGTTCTTTTTCTGAGATTGAAATACCCACTCTCAACAATGCCTGGTGTTTTCTTTAAATCTGCATCAGGCATGATCATTTTGCAAACATTACAGTCTGTAAAATATGGGAAAGATGCTAATACAAATATATGAAGCTACAGGCAGCAGCCGGTTAGCTTAGCTTAGCTTAGCATAAAGACTGGAAGCACGCGGAAGCAGCTAGCCTGGCTGTGTCTGAAGGAAACTAAATCTGCCTACCAGCGCCTCTGAAGCTCACTAATTAACACGTTATCTTATTTGTTTTAGTGTTGTAGATACTAAACTGAAGATGTGACTCGAAAACATGTATTTGGTATTCCACTGCCCATTTCCTGTAGCGTGACAGGCCACCTAGACTGGTTTAAACCTGTTTCTCTGTTCATGTACTGGTTCCTGCGTTTCCAGGGAGAACTTCCAGCGGCTCCAGCAGGACCTCGCCCACAGGATCCTGGCGTGTCTGGAGCTGCGCTCTCGAAACTCCATCCGGAGGAAGAAGACGCTCTCGAGTCAGAGCAAGGAGGACGACAAGGACGGGGAATCAGGGGTGGAGTCTGAGGGCGACCTTCCTGAGTACCTGCATCTGGCCACTGTGGACAACACCCTCAGTACCTTCCTGTAGTACACACCTACTGTTGAGTACGTTACTATTTTATTTCTATGGTTATTACACTATTCAGTGAGACTGGGAAGGTAACCAGCAGGAGGCAGAGAGGGAACTAAGGACTGTAGTACTGGTTAGAAGTACAACAGCAAGCAGAGATGTGAAGCTGAACTGATCAGTTCCATCCATTTGAGGCTAAACTGACGCTATGAGGAGCATTAAAGGACAATTTCGGCGCAAAATGAACCTAGGAGTTAATAACATGTGTAGGACGATGTGAACGCCGTGCAACCAGTAACCAGTAACATAGCTCAAACACAGTGTTTGTGATTCGACTGCTCATGACTGTTTTCCAAGATGGCGCCGGCATGTAAACCTGAACGCTACTGTCTTTATAATCAATTTTTTTTATAAACTGTCTGTACACTTACAAAGTTCTCAATGCTTTGGTTTACATGTAGGGACCCTCATTATACTATGGAAGTGTGGTGCTATTTTGAGCCCTGTTAGTGGTATAAAATAGCGATTTACCCTCTACCCCGAAAGCTAGCGTTAGCAGCTAACCACCGGTTTGCGGTAGCTTGTTTAAAGCTAGAGACGCATTCGATTAGCATGAAAACATGTCCCAGAGAACGGTCGAATTTGCGCTGGAATTGTCCTTTAATGTCCAAACTAAATCCAAGTACTGTTCTTGTACATATGGAACTTTCTCCTGCATATTCTTCTCAGGTTCATTGATTGTTTAAATGTGCAATTTACTTACTGCTTGGTCTAAAATGGGGTAATAAGGAGCTAAAAGGATACTGGGGAAAATGACAGACACGATAGTGCCAATATTTCTTAAATGTGTCTTTCACATATTTGAAAGGAACTAGTGTGTGCGTCCCTGTTTATCACCCGGACAATATGAGGGAATTAGTAGAATAAAAATAAAGAGCAAAGACGTAGATGTAACTACATTGTGCCACAAGTGACGGTGGCAGTGAAAGTATGAAGTAGTGACTTGGTAACCTGACTTCACTAACAAGCATTAGATTGGGTTCAAATCTACAGATCCAGGCCTTTTATTTATCAAACAAAAAGTACACTTAATGCTAACTAAAGAGACTCACAGCAAGGTACAGGAGTAACTTCCAAGAGCTCTTCTCCTATTACATGATTAATCACATGTATGCTTTGAGGATCTAAGGATTTAACCTATATCTGCTGTATTGTTCATTCTTTAAAACATCCTGACATTTTACCCAGATATGATGTTATTGTAATTTTAAAAAGTTAATATTATGAAGACAACTGCTTTTGGCCACATCTCTAATGAGGCACTGGCTTTACATCACAACCACTGAGATTAACGTGAGATGGTTTAGGATGGAACTAGTGCACATGCTGTATGCTACTGTTGGCTGTAAAACCAGTTTTGTTATACCATCAACATGTGGGCTCGTCACGTCATGGTTGTAACGTTTGCCTACAAACGAGATTTTCAAACCTGTATTTTAAACCAAAGGAAAAAAGATTTATTTTGTTGAGAATGGTGACATTCATTTACATTAAATAAAAAATAAATAATCACCTCCTGTCACATTGTTGAAAATGTTGTTCAGGTGAAGTACAGTTAAATAAAGTGAAAACACACACAGCGTTTCTTAAAGCCTGTACAGGGTGATTTGAGGCGCTACAATGCATGTGTCACATTGTTTTATGTATACAGACACTGAGGCTCTATGGACAGCAGAAGAAAAAATAAATAAACCTCCAGCATCAGATTAAAATATTTTTTTCTATCCACAGCTGCCTGGCAGATGTTTCTTTTTTGCACCGAATAATGAAAAGACCACTGCTAAGTAGACTTTTACACATTGAGTGCTATGTGAAAACACAATACATACTGTACAGCAGAAACAGTTCAACAAATAGTGTACAAATAAGAAAATGAAGTGTGGATCCAGCAAACCAAACGAGGACATACAAATGGAGGTTTATAAAAGTGACCTAATGGTAACACATTTTCATTGGAGGGACAAACTCTGGTCTTGGGTAAACGACAGCATTTATGTGAACTAAAACTAAAAACTAGCATATTTAGGAAAACTGATGAATATATTTCTATATACTGTTGAAGATCATCATATTAGTCAAAAGTAAAAAATGAAAAGAAAAGCAAGTCACCCGAGGCTGACCGTAAACCCTCTACCCCCCTACTAAAAAATGTCATCGGTAACATTCAAAAAGAAACAGCGAGAATAAATTAGACAACTGAACGTACAAAATAATAAAAAGGCATGACATTTTATAACTGCATTAAAACCGCTTCACCTCATACACACAGCTGCATGTACTTCCTTTATCTTCTTGGAACACCTTATGAAAAATAAAAATCTCAGAACAAACATGCACTGGAAGAAATGTTCATAAATACCAAACCTGGATTCTCAGTGAAATTGTAAACTACCCATTCAACAGTTGACTAAAATATAACAGCCATTTTAAAAAAAAGAAAAGAAAATAAAGGCATGTAATAATGACTTATGATCATTTTGATGTGTCAGATTTGCTGCTTGAACTCAAGGCACCGAATGATCCGAGTTAAGAGTCACAAGAGAAAGCTGAAGTGACAAAACGATAAATAGTCTTCTCCCTCCTGCTGAAATCACAATTATGATTAGCATAAGCGTGATGAATAACATCACTATTCTAACGTATTGTATTCTGCTAATCCAGCTGATAATGTATTGCAAGGAATCTTAAAGGTCAAGGATAACAGTGTCTATTTTACACTTCAATTTGACAGGACAATTTATCTTATGGACGCCCGGACAAACACAATCTTGTATTTGCAGCCTATTTTTTTTTTCATTTTTAATTATCAAAATGTTATCAAAAAAGTCACCAAGCACGATCTTAATTCTTGATTGTCTCACTCTAACTGCTTATTGCCTTTATAAAACAGCCAGTGTGTTAGTGCGTTTCCTACTGCATGTTGCCTTTCAGTCAGTGTTACACAGGAGCTAAACAGCAGGGGGAGAGGATTGGGGGGGGGCAGACATAAGCTGCTGACAGCCAAAACTCAATAAGGCTGCAGAAATCTTCAGAGGCAGAAATAATCTCTCTGCTTGAGGTAAACCTCAGCCTCAGCAGCCGAGCCAAAGAATTGTAGTTTTTTAGGGTCGGTGCAGGACAGCTAGAATGACAAATCTTAAAGCAAAAATCTCATGGTGTTTTATTTATTTATTTATTTTTTTTGTTCTAGTCAACAAATTCCAACTATGAATTTATCAACCAAATGTGTTTTAATCTGTGGCTGAAATTAAACCTGATATTATTTATATATATATTTTACCCGTTGGAGTAACGTTGGCTAAAAAAACTACAGTGCCCTGCTGTTCTAGGGATTTCTTCATCATGCCATAAGAGGATGTTGGAGTGCTGTTAGACATCTTATCTAAACAGCTGTTGGCTAGTATAACTAATTTAGCTAGTATGGCTAACTTAAAATTGGAATGTCAACTGGATTAACTAGCTAACCTGGTTAACTAAGTGTAGTTACTACATGAAATTGAATGAGAGTATAATGGTCATTTGACTAGTTCAAAAGAAAATGGCGCTCAGCACTGTGCATTGGCCATAAAAAATGGAATGAGTTAGCCCGCTTCAACGGTCACAGCTCTTTGCAATGGCAACGCTACACATAAATAATGGCTGCCGCTCTGATCATCCTATGTTGATTTGAATGGAAATGTCTGTTCTACCATCCTTCTATTGCTATGGGTTACCCTTTCTTCTTTTCCCTTTTGTGTTGTAATGTTTTAATGTTGTTTGGACCCTACCATTGCAGGTGAACTCTGGATTTTAGGTATTTATGCCTCCAGGAAATGAAAAATCAAAAGGGACCCGGAGTCCGGCCCAACTTCCATTAGCATCTGTTCAATAATGTATTTTCATTAAATGATAAGCTACAACATGACACTGGGTTATTGTAGATGTTTTCTGGGCTATATGCGTATTTACACATTTTATTACCTGCTGATAAAACCGGAACACCCTGTAATTTTAAGTTTATTTTCCAACATTCAACAACTACGCCTCCAGCTAAAACCTTGTGGTGGGTGTATTTGCTGAATGATTATGATGTTATAATGATGATGAACATTCGAAATGAATTCATTTCAATACACAGCATTATACAAATTTGATCTGTGGTGCAGTTCCTACAAGTTACCAACAGAGGTTGTTAAAAGTCACGTATGATCTAACTACCTGCTTCAATCATACACCTGCGCTGCAGCAGATCTGCTGTTCCTTCTTATTTTTTTTTACTAACAAAGATGATGACAGAGGACATTGTGTGACTATCACTATTACAAAACAAAGATACACCTCATCCTCCTGTCTCCCCCTCTCCTCCTCAGTATGATTCCCCCCGCCCCTTCCCTCTACCCTTCTCTGTTTCAGCCTCATGCCAACATCTCTCTGGCTCTGGATCCCAGCCAGGGCAGCAAACTGAGACCACGCTGCTGCAGCTGAGCAAGCACCGGCATGAGGTGCTGCAGGTGTGTGCCAGTGCACAACAGGGTGTTGGTGCAGGGGAAAATGTAGAGCAGTGTGTTTTTGTCGGTGCTGGGTGTGTGCGCTCTCTGCTTTTACTTTGAGCTCTGTTGGACAATGATTGTTTCACTGTCTGACAGTCTGTAGCCAGATGAAACCTTTGTAATGGGACCAGTAAATAATGCAATGGTGATACAGTACATATCCCAAGGCAACAAATGTTCTCGTCTGTCTCCAGCTGCACTGTTTCCATCTGTCAATTCAAAGCCAATTGAATCAAGAAATGGTCTAAGCTTACAGCTAAGACCATGAGATCAAACCAGTGTTAACCCAGGATCACACTGAGAGCAAATAAGTAGACCTGCAAGCTGGTAGATCTGGGTCAACGCAGCGGACGCAACTCAGAACCGAAGGCGCGCTGACTCGCGTATGAGCCATCTCTAAAATACGAAAACAAGCTTTTGTATGCTTTGTATGCAATGCACACTGCCAAGATCTGCTCTTGCCCTGACTACACGGGCTGTGGAGCGTTCAGCCATTTTCACACTGACAGCAACAAATAAATAACATGACTATCATTATTTCCTACAAGCTTAATGACCAAGTAAAGTTGGTCCTGGCTGAAATGTTTGCAGTCAACAGCTGGTGGGATCACTGTGGCGGTTTTGTTTCCCGGCCGTTGTGGTTTTGTTTTTGTTCTCGAAACTTCTGCCTCACGTGCAAAATAAAGGAGAAGATTATGGGAACAATGGGCTTGTGATAGCATTAGGTAATGTAATAATCCGAAGATGCAACAACACAGATGTAATCCGATCCTTTCGCACCATTTGTCGTCTGTCAGATCCTAGTGACGTAGACTTTGGTTCAGCACCCTGGTTCAGCCAGCTTTAAACTGGATCTTTGGTTAGAATTTACTAAGCTCCACTAAAGCCCATAGCAATAGAACGCTTGCACACACCAACACATGATTATTTCTACTAATAAAATTAGTTTCACTGAAAAATAGTTTTGGAAGATATCGTTGTGCCCGACTGTGAGATTTAAGATTTTTTTTTTTTTTTCCTTATTGGTCATTTGGTAATCTTTCTAAGTGGAATTTTGTCAATGAACTGATGACAATGCTACAAATCTGTTTTGATGACTGTCTGACGCACACATACAACAACAACATGTCATATTAAGCCTAGAAAAAAAATAACCTAAATTCTTGTGATTTCTACATCCGGGACCCATGGATCTGGAAGAGCTGTAAAGTAAAGAGAAAAAAAAACAGACATTAGGGATTGTAGATCCACAACAATCTAATCTATAAACATTTTATACAATCTATGCTATGCTTTGGCTGTGATGATGCTGATAATGATGATGCTGATAATGATGATGAGGAAAATAGTGATAGAATGACAGCAAATTACTTTACTGACAAAAACAAACACAGCCATGTCTTAACCACATCTTTTAAAATGTGTGCCCCTTTAACATTTACTTGATTTTGTTGAAAGGTCTTTATATGTGGTCTTTATATACAGTGAGACATACAGTATGTACAGAGACTGGAAAGGACATCTAACACTACTGCTGCACCGAAAGCTCAGGGATATTTCATGTCGCAGCATTGGTAATGGGAGCCCATAGAGACACTGCTCCAGTCAATATCTACTTAGTATAAGGCTGTCGAGCCACAGATGGACCAGACTGAGCATGTCTGTGTTTACGCACATATGCAGGAGGAAACATTTTCAGCGGTGGAAGTAAGTTAGAGAAATTATCGGCGTGTGGAAATGTTGAGAAATGTTCTATTCCTAGCAAAAGATAGGGTGTGTCACAGCAGCTTTTTTTTAATAGACGTGAGGTCTTCCGTTTGTGATGCCTGTTGTAAAAAAGGCCAACGGAGGAAGAGATGGTGGTGGTTGTTGCAGGTCAGCCCGGTTCATTGGCAGAGATCATCAGTACACAGCATCCGCACTGGAGGGCTGGGACGTAAATAATGATTTGCCTTTGTCACAAATGTCTTGTTACCCCACTGAAAAGTTGGGACTTAAATATAAATATATATATATATATATATATATATATATATATATATATATATATATATATATATATATATATATATATATATATATATATATATATATATATAAGGCGCAGGCTCTACCTGTGTGTAGGCTTCTCAAAATAAAAGCAGAATATTGCGTCGCAGGGTACTGCCAATGTACTTGCCAATCCTTCAAACAGTGTCCTGTGTGATTGGGCCAGAAAGCAGCTAGTAAAACATCATAGTAATGTAATAGTAATGTTCCATGTTGGTGCCCATGTTTAATATAAAGATGTGTGTTCTATTGCCTGAGAATGTTGCTGTCATGTATGAATTAAGTCCCTTTTTAAGCTAACACCTGTATACTTGCCTTGGCTAGCTAATGCATTTGTTCATAATGATTATTTTAAATACAAGCAGTGTTAGAGGCTCATTTGAGCTGCAGAAAAGTTCCGTGTACAGTCTTAGGGTTTCCACTGCATTTGTCTGTTAGGTATATGTAATATACACTGTTCACAGTAAGCACTGGGTATACTGAGGGACAGTTTAGAGGTCATACTCAACGCAGCGCCATGAAACACCCCGGATCTCTGTAGACATCACACACACACATACTCTATACACACACTAAAATCTACTAGGTCTACCCACTAGCACATCTATCGCACAGTTCCTCACCCATTCCCGCCTCTCTTTGGAACAAAGAAACATGACTCTCTCATTCTCTAAGCCACTCATTTGGTGTGGTATCTCTCCCTCCCTCCTCCTCCTCCTCCTCCTTTGCGGCTTCCTCCTCCTGCATCTCTGCCGGCTTCATTCAGCATGAACGACGGCGGGGAAAACACATACACACACACACACAAAAAAAAAGAGACAAAACGACAAAAAAAATGAACACGCTGATGATTGTCAGTGAATGGATAGTGATAGAGGTAAATATAGAGAAAGGCAGATACATATATAATATATATATATATATCCATATGAAGGAGAGAGAAAACAGATTGATGCAGTGACAGAGATAGACAGGAAGACAAAGTTTGACATCGATAATAACAGGAGAGAGAGGGAGAGCTGTGTGAATGTGTTTGTGAATGACATTTTGAGTCAAATGACATTTGGAGCTTTGAGTGGAGAGCGCAGGGTCAAAGCACACTCGCTTCCTCTTCAATGAGAGTAGATACCCCCCCCCCCTTCTCTTTCACACACACACACCACAACAAATTTATAAAGACACACATACAAAACATGGACAGGCCCCCACACATGGACACAGCCTTGCAGTTTGATCATACAGCAAGTCTTTAAATATATATTTGTGTGTTTTTGAGACGACGAAAATGGACAGAGACTCACCTTGGTTTTGTGGCTCTGTTCAGTAGCCAGTCCCGATCCCGGAGTGTGAAGCTCCTTGGACACGACGCACAGAAACTCCGCCTGGTCTTCCGTTCCATAGCTGTATGACGAGCCGATGTTCACCATCTAGAAAAAGACGGGGACACAGATACAGAGAGACGTGCAGAGGAGAGAGAGGGACAGAGAGACAGAGTGAGTGTCAGCAGAGAAAACAAAAAGCAAGAGAAAGAAAGTAACGGAGAGAGCTGAGATCCCAGACTACAGTGAGGAAAGAGTTCTTGTGCTCATGCATGGGGTGAGGGGGGGCAAAGAGCGGACAGCCTGCTGCTACACACTCGGCAGTGGACTCAACAAGAAGCATCTTTTTTACTTGTGGGAACAGCACAAACAAGTGTGGGTCAGCTTCTGCAAGGAATGATGTGCAAATCATAACTGTGTAGCGTGCAGTGGAGCTTAGTGCCAAAGCAGTGGGAGGGGGGGATTCTACATGTGATGTTTAGGCTACAGTGTGGATAGGCTGGCCTGAACTACAGCCTCTCACCTTAAGAGACCACCCTAAAATAATAGACTGTTAACACTGACAGACTTTCCTCTATTTCTGATATTACACTGACTTAAAAGATCAATATAATTGTGCCTGTTTTTTTCTTAAAAAGTAGGCTGCAACTCATGATTATTTTATTTTTAATTCATTGATTATCACCATCATTTGGTCTGAAAATATAAAAAAAAATACCCATCACAATTTCCCAAAGCCCAAGTCGACATATTAAAATTGCTTATTTTGTTTACCTAGTTCAGACGACCAACAAAACAGCAAAATTGAGAAGTTCGAATCACTTTATGATTTATCAAAATTGCAATAAATTCATTTTCTGTCAATGAAAACCAAGAAAGTCCAAACATAGGAAACGAAAACATAAGCGAAAAGTGTCACAGCAAAAATGTACATTTCTCAAAATGTATGTAGTGGTCTTAGTCCCCTGCTGGTTGTGATATATCAATGCATGGGCATTAGCTCTGCCATGCAAAAAAAGTTCCATGCGTCCACAACAGAAGCATAAAACTAACTAATTAGTATGTGATGTATTTGATTTTGTAGCTCACAATGTGAACACACTTTGTTAATAAAGGTGTTTAAGTCCATTAATATATATATATATATATATATATATATATATATATATATATATATATATATATATATATATATATATAATAGACTTAATTAACACATAGAGGGCATTTGGTTGTCCAGGACTTTGATAAACAAACTGTAAATCTAACAGCTGTAGGCACACCTCTTTAACAAAGACAGTGACCCGGTACTACTCCAGTACCACTGCAGGATATGGGCCTTATCTGGGTTCTGAAGGTAAAATATACTGCATATTGGGTGCTGTGCCTGTGGCACGTGGTATGATGTCTTTATGTAAGTAGAAGTGCAATGGAGAATTTTTTTTAATTTGACTTGTTGGGTCTATCCGTGAAAGAAATGTCAGCATACATGGACTCCTACTTAAAAGTCAATAAATCGATCTAGACTATGCAAACTACTGCAATCTGGGAGTGCAGACAACAGGGCTCAGGTCAGGGCCAAGGGTCAAGATTGAAGGGTCAGCAGCAGCATGAGTCCAACCCACAGTCCAGAGCAGTCCGGTGCGGGGCTTTCTGCAGGCGCGCACGCTGACCTGCTCAAACTTCCAGCCGTCTGACATCGTGGAGACCATCTGGGTGAGCTCCTCCTCCTGGCACTGCAACACTCGGTAGACATGCTTCGGAGGCACCTGCTGGGGGGAAAGAGAAGAGGGGGTTGAGAAGACAGGATCACTCCTCGCAAACATATTCATGTGCCTTGACCAAACCTTTGCACCATAACATGGAGGCAGTGGACAGCAGTCAAAGAAAAAAACATGATGTAGTCGTGGGCTAGCTACAAAACCAGCACTTCTATTTTCATATATTGGCACCATATTTAACCCCAGGCAAGCCACTAGCAGTGAGTCCAGTAAAGTACAGTAGAACACAGGGAAAGTGGGTGTATGTTTGAGAGGGCAGTGGGATTATGTAAGAGTAAGTGCAACCATCCTGAGAAAAGAAAAGAAGCCTGATGTACAGCAGAGCTCTCTTTAAGGAAGCACCGAAGGGTGAAATCACTCTAACAAAGAGAAAATTGCACTTACACCACCACCAGAAAGGTGTGCCATGCAAAAAACACCATCGAGCCACCAGAATGGTGTGCCATGCAAACAGCTGAGTTTTGAAATATGCAGTACAGAACATATTATAACTGCTAGAAAAAAATCCATTATGGTTCTAAGAATATTAATACAACTGTTGTGTTACACGGTATCTTTCACAATATATACACATGATATACTGGATTAGTTTCATTAAAAATGAATGCAGCGACTGAGGCGATTTGGGTTGAATTTTTAATGCCCTTAGATTAGAGTGAAGCAAACCACTCCATCATAAAAACACTTCAACAAGTTCTGTGTATACCTGCGTGGCTTTGGAGTCCCTCTCCACGATCCTCTCCTTGACCAGTTTGATCAGTGGGGTGATGTTGTAAAACTCCGCCTCCTCCAGGACACCTTGGAACAAAAGAAACACACGACTCAGCTCCTGGGTGTATACTGAAGCAAAGTGACTCCCAACCTTTTTTTTGGACCGAACCCCGGTTCCACTATGGAACCGGTTCCTATGCAACCAGTAGGAACGCAAATTTTCCTCATTTCGGTTCCACTTAATCTGTCGACTGAAATATTTTCCCTCTGTCGCTCCGAAACGGACATAAAAATATCACCCTTTCTCTGTAGTCTACCGTTAGCTAGCTACCGTAAATGTAGGCTACTTTTAAAATGCCATATTTTCCCTCTGGGCTCACCAAAACGGACGTAAAAGCATATTAACCGTTCACTGCACGTGATCGCTAGTAAACATATTACATCTTTGATGTCATTTTTCAGTTTTTCAAGAATCGGTTTAGGAATCGGAATCGTTAAAATCCAAATGATACCCAACCCTACTCAAGATCCCCTTCTATCAAACATGTTACATACGTCTTCATTTGACATATTTGAAACAAGATATTATCTACATATTAATGCTTAATATGGAACACAATGGAACTATTTTGTATCTACTACTAACTATTTCAACTGTTTATCCAGTACTTTTAGCTAACTATTGAGGCACACAGTATTTTCTAGGCATTTCCTTATTTCAACCTGCCCAAAGAAAATAAAACCAACTCATGCACCCTGGAGCCTGAGCATAGTCCAAGCATATTAAAGACCTTCTTCAGCCAGCTCCTTGTTGTAGACCAGTTTGCCATGCCGCAAGTAGTTGAGGATGGGACCGAAGTAGGTAGGGTCTCTGTCAATCACATAGGCTCCCGAGTCATCCTGAGAGAGACGAACAGAAAAAAAAAAAACACTTTCTATTAAACCAACATCACATCTGCATGTATTTATATTACTGGTTCTTTTCTTGTGTTTATATACATGAACCATGGAGAGTTTTTATTGACCTGAACTAGGGTGGTACTCAGTGCAATCATGTTATTCTATTATAAGCTGTGCATATTGAAACTTGTTACAGTAACCAAGACAACCTTTCTGTAGTCATGTGCAATGTGTAAACACAGGATGTGACTATATTTTATTTTCGGACCATTAATGGACCTCTTCTGTAATTTATTGAGTATTTTTAGACCCAAAAGCTCACTAGCTGGAGAATAACTAAGGCTATTTGTATCATTAGGAGGCAGTACTGGCTGTCCAGAACGGATGCACATACAGCAAGATGCACTGCAGAGGACTCTGTCTCCAAAGTAAAAGCTCCCATAAAGTGGATGTACAAATGTATAATGCATTTTTGCAATATTGCTGTGTACAAAAGGCAATGAAACTATTGGTAGTCAGATACAAATGTAACTTTTCACCACTGATAATCAAAAGTTCTAGTATTTCATAATTAGGGATTCCATTAAACCCTGTTGCAGAATACAACATTGCTTTTTGACCTCTCGAAAGTTGTTGCTGACTTTCTTAACACGTGTGTCGACAGGATCGCTTTTCTCCCACTTCCAGGCTACTTCTGCCACGTTTGCCTGCCCCTCCAACACACACACACACACACACACACACACACACACACACACACACACACACACACACACACACACACACACACACACACACACACACACACACACACACACTTTCTCGTGATGATCGCTTGAAGCAGAGCCCTCTTTTTAGAGCTGAATTCACAAAAGAGCCACTGCTGGATAAATCCATACAAAAACATGCAGGCCTTTAGGAGATTCAAGCAGAGGGATAACGAGGGTAGAAATAAGAGGAATTGTTGGATAGTGTATTGAAGAGGAAGTTAAATAACATCAGTCACATCTGCTGATCATGTGTCATTAAACATATGGCTCAATGGAATCTGTAGAAGCATACAGGACAGGCAGGAGGACAAAGGCTAAGACAACCACACATGTATTTTGGTTCCCAAGTTAAAAACTGAAAAACTCCAGAATTCACAAACCCCTTTCACCACATCACACCAACTCTACGTTTAAAATAGAGCAGGCCTTAAAAAATAATGGCTAAAGAAAGGTGGAAAATGAGAAGAAGAAGCTTGATAAAGTAGACCTGCTCTATTCACATGACTGATTCTTTTTATGGTTTGCTGAAGTGGAAATGGACAACCTTAGCCTCCAGTAGCATCTTGCACAGATGCATTTCATCGCTTTTATTAGCGAGTCTTTACTCATTCACACAGTACCACTCGCCCTAGCTGTTCTTCTATTATTTTATTATAATCTTTACCTCAAAGGCTGAATCCAGTCAGACATCCAGATATTGTTTAAACTGTTAAAACCCCAAATTCTGCCAATATATTCCTGATCCAGTTTGGTGGTGTATTTTGACCGTTGCAGGTAGACCTGATTGGGATTTACATTTTTAAGCAGCTTAACTGGAATTTCATGTTGTTTATGCAAATATCAGTTTGTTTATTTGGTACTGCAATGCTTTCAGCTCCTACCCTCGGTTTGGGCGTTCCAGGTTAACAAAGGAGCTGGCATACAGCCAATTTGCAGTTCAGTTATGAGAACATGAGGCCAGGCTTCTCCGTCCTGCTGTATGGAGGTAGAGGCTTTCAGGTCACTCAGGCCAGGGCCACCTCTTTGTAGGTTTAAACTTCGCTTACTTATTACTTTAGTGTTAACTAAGTGGAGATTTATCCATCACTAAATTTAACAACTTCTTATGTAGAGATTAGTTGCCACGTGTAACTTTTGCGTAGCTGACTTAACTGACAAAAACATTAGCTTGCCAATATATGACCATTAGTGTAAAAGAGGTAATATAAGAGGAATACGGTCGACACATATGAACTCACACTTCATAAAATGCTGATTATAAATATCCTAGACTGAGAACGTTATAAATTACATTTCGCAAATATACACACAACATACCTGAAAATACAAATCATTTTGCTAAATGACCTAATAAAGTAGCTAGTTTAGCACAATCAAATATCTACTTATTCTTAACTACATACAAATGACTAACTCTGAAACATACTCTCTATCCATCATATATAAATAAAATTGAGTAATGCCTAGATTGAAAAAAAAAAAAAAGATTGAAAGTTTATCATCTTGTGTTGCTTGTTATGGTCCAATGACTTCCTGTACTTTTGATTGGACAGCAACAGATATTTCCGGGTTTTTACTGGCTAAGACATTCCAGTTTTAATGGTGTAACCCCATTTAGTAAATCACGTGTTTGAAACTAGGTAGTGGTTACAGATTCTGCATGCCAGTAAAGCATCATCCTCTACATCTGTGTCTATTATAATGAGCTCTAACACAGCGTCTCCAGTGTGACAGACTAGTACGAGAAGTAATCCCAAAAGAAAACTCAGTCAGACAGACAGAATCTTGAGAATAGGAATGGATATTTTTGAATGATAGATGGTGTGTTGTCAACCCAATTTATAAAAGTATCTCTGTTTCCCTGTCACCCCATTTCTTCCAGTCCAGCCAATCTTTTCTGACGTATCGTGACAGGAGCTTCGGATGAGCCGCTCCCAATGTGAGACATGAAACGAATGCAATGAACGAGGACATACACACATGGACTGTGGACTCAGACTGTAAAGCAGTCCGTAAGATGTGTGATGTGGTTTGATGAGGGATGGATTAGTGGAGAAAAAGACAAACAGGGGGAGAAATAGTAAATGAAATAAACAGAGGATGTTGGGAAAAACCCGTATGACACCTAACCTCCCATCAGAAATGACGAGTAGTCACACTTGCAAACGCTTAAGACAAAGACGCATAGCGGGACACTGCCATAGAGACGGAGAATGAACACACACAAGGTTTCTGTGTTTGTGTGTGCGACAAAGAGACACAAAGAGAGGATGGAGACAGACAAGATAGAGGGATGGGATATGAAGACCCTCATAGAGCATGTAGATGCACGCACACACCTCCTAAATGAGTGGAGCTGCAGTGGAGGACAGGCCGACGCCTCATCAACGTGACTTGACTTGACAGTACAGGCATGACAACACTGGGGAAAAGCTTCCTGAATGTGTCAGAGCCCAGTCTCTCTCTCTCTCTCTCGCTCTCTCTCTCTCTCTCAAACACACATACAGAATTAGTTTTGTTATTCAATACGACAGACCCGTTTGCAGCCGCAGTACATTTGCTTTCTCACAGGATGATATTTTCAGTTGTTGACAGGGACAATAGTTGGTGTGTTATTGGTTTACAGAGCATTTGTTCAGGGGAATAAGATGTGACTCCACAACATCTCCCTGCAGAGGTAAGTACATCCCATGGGCTATCACCAATAGCCAAACAAAAGCCCTGTTCACTTCTCAAAACACACACACACACACACACGCCTGCCTGCATTCTGCTGCTTGCTTGAGCATGAATGATACTAAAACAAAATTTTTGCATTATCCATTGTGGCATTCTATAAACTTTACTTATGTGTATGCCACTTGTAACTTCAGGATGGTATTTCATTCCTTGTGTCAAGGATTTAGTTATAAATATTTAGAAAGCCTGAAGCGGTGCCAATTGTTATTAAAGGTGGGAAACTACAGTCCATTACTTCTTTGTAGCATTTCCACGATCCCTGCCTCTGCCACAGTGTTTCTGATACTAAAGTAAATGTCAACACATAGTTGCTTTAAATCTGGGGTCATTAACTTATTCACCAGATGGACTGAATGGTTTACCTTTACAATAAGCCATAAAATAATGAACTTGGTCACATTTAATTGTGTATAAATGGCTTCTATAGAGTACCACGGTGGGTTTAACTTAACATATTACATTGTAGCCTTTGCATTGTTACTAAATTTAGCACAAAAAGTAAGGACATTTGTGTTTGATAGATTATTTCTCTGTGGTAACAATGCTTTTTGGCAATACATCTTATACTGTTGGAAAGCCTGTTTAGTTCCCTTTCAAATGGTGCCCCATTTGTAAGGAACATGCATTTGTGGGATGAGCAGCAGCGCTGAGTATGTTGGTTGTGCCCACAAAAATTTGCCATATCTTCTCTGCCATTGCCCTTCACCGTCAGGCCCGTTTGTGCTGGTGTCGGCAACACATGCACTGGAACCTGAACATGTGGAGGAACGTTATGTTCAGTGATGAGTCCAGATTCTGCCTACGCCAGTTGGATCGTAGGGTCATCGCGGAGAACGCTATGCTGATTGCTGCACCGATAGAGTAACACCTTTTGGCGAAGGCAGTGTGATGGTGTGGGGCGGCATCTCCCTCACTGGAAAAACGAGGCTTGTCATCATTGGAGGCAATCTCAATGCAGAGAGATATAGAGATGAGATTCTGCAACCAGTGGCAATCCCATATCTCCACAGTCTCAGACCGAACTCTATCCTCCAAGATGACACACACAGGGCGGGGTTTATCAGAGACTACCTCCAGAATGTGGGAGTGGAGAGGATGGAATGACCTGCCAGAAGTCCTGAGAAGATTTGGCAAATTTTTCATGGGCGCAACCAACATACTCAGCACTGCTGCTCATCCCACAAATGCATGTTCCTTACAAATGGGGCACCATTTGAAAGAGAACTAAACAGGCTTTCCAACGGTATAAGATTTATTGCCAAAAAGCATTGTTACCACAGAGAAATAATCTACCAAACACAAATTTCCTTACTTTTTATGCTAAGTTTATAACATATGTGTTAAATATCAAGTTTCCACCTGACCTGCCTCATTCATAGCCTATCAATCACCACTGAAACCACGCCCCTTTCCAGGCTTATATAACTCCGTCCTTCAGGCGTGTAACACTCTTTTTTTCCCTCCAAACAAAGCAGGCAGAACAAAGAGAGGAGTGATGTGAGTGTAATGGATATTTTCGCTGTATAACACTTACATTTGGTCACATTGAATGTTATGCCTGAAAGTTTGATGTATATTGTTTGGTTTATGTTAGATTGCAGAGTGAAATCCTGTTTAAAGTTAAGAGAAAAACCATGTACAGATTGTGGATGCAGTGCAGACTGTGGATGCATTACTGATGTAAGTCAAGCTGAATCCAACCTAATTTGTTATGATTGATTGTTCAAGGCTATTTAGACATCTATTACATTTTCTTTATATATTTGTTTAGACAAAATCATCCATCCATCCATCCATCCATCTATCCATCCATTATTCACCTGCAACTAGTGTAAACCTTTTCCCTGCATTGACAATAATAAAACCTTGGAACGGCACTGGATCCTGTGTTTAAATGTCCACACCACATCAGATGGTCAGTGAACCAACACCATCAGCACTTAAGTTTTTTTTCAGTATGCATACATTGATGGTGAGCCTGCTCAGCCTTAGTGAAAATGTGACACATATATTTGGCCTGATCCAAAGGGGGGGCAGAGTTGTGAAAACTTCTGGACATGATTTCTAATTAGGGATCAGCCTAACCCATTATCCCCAGCACCACAGATGGTGACCTTTTGTTGTAGCCGGCATCACGGCAGCTCCACACAGAAACCCAAACTGCTCCTGGCAGGGTGAATAAAAGAGCTTTGTGGATTTTAAACTAAAACAAAAAGTTACGTTGCCTAAGCAAAACTTTTAGTAAGCTCTTAAAAAGGGCTTGTAACTAACACTCTACAGTTTATCTAGATACATTTAATCTCTCGTGAAAATATGTTCGGGGGGCGCAAGTTTTTCCAAAACGGCAACCCCGTTTATAACTATTTAAAATGGACTTCTTTCCCTTGGCTGCCACCTATATTACTTGTATCTGTATTTATTAAAATAAGTATTTAAACAAAACGGCAAAGTAGTTAAGATAATTAAGAACTGTGGTGATAAATGACCTTTGTTTCTTCCTAACAAAGGCTTGTGGATTTCAGTCTGGATTCTAACTAAATACAAGGTCTTATGTGTGGCCCAAAACCAAATGCATGTACCCTGATGGTAGGGGATAACTCTGTACTGTTTATTCAAATGTAAACCTCTAGCTCTAGCATCGTTTTCATCATTACTGGGGTCAGTTTCAGGAAGGTGGTTTAACAAACTGAGTCTAACCCTGATCTCTGAGTTGATTTACCCTCGGATAGAAAACTCTGAGTTTTCGGTTCCAGAACAGCTGATTTGAGTTGGTTCAATCAACTCTGAGTAGATTCACTCAGAGCTAAGTGCGTGCACCGCCACAATAAAAAGGCAGCATGAATGGAGCAATGATACTACGATTCACCATGGTAACAACCACAAACAAACTGGTCGGCGGAAATACTCACGCGCACATACAGCGAGTTTCAACATGTATTTCGTTAAAAGCAACATAGCGGCTGCTGCAAAAGAGAATTGGTGTGGGAGAACGTTGATGCTCAAGTCAATGCGTAAGCATTGACGGTGTATTCATTTCATATTTAATCACAGGTAACCTATAATATTACTGGTGAAAACTGGAATGGTATTACACCTATAATTTCAGTTAGGTGCAATCCTGCGGGCGAAAAATTAAACTAATCCCATTCTGAGCCTGCAGCACCATGATCATTAACAGAAATATAATTTCATTCTTTTTAATGGCTCTTATTGGTTTGTGTCCAGGGAACACTACAAAAATGTTTAAAAAAACGTTTCAGAGCGAGTCTCATTCTGACGGCTCTGCATAGCTTTACTAATATGCTCCGCATCACCAATGTTGTAAAGAAAACTACCGTTTGCAAAAAACGTAATGCGACACACCGAATCTGCTGGGATGTAAAAGCATGTCCACAATGGTGGATGTTAGTGATATGAGGACCGATAACTTATATATCTGATCGACTGTGAAGAAAATGCCTCTCAAATCGGTTATGTGGAAATGAAAATACATTTAGTCGGGACTCAATATCATCTCCCGACGTAAACTCTCTGAAGTAATACAGCTTTTTCATCAACGGGATCGTCATGCAATGGACATGCAATGTTTGAGTAAAAAAACGTTTTATAATCTGCCATAAACCAATAAGTTTTTTTATTCATGCAGATAACAAACTGCGCTAAAATGTGCATGATACAGACTGAATGAATGAGGAAATGAAAGCGCGCTGTGTCAGAGGGAGGAGACTGAGAGAAACTGGAGGTTTATTGAAGAAAACCTGCTCCCGGCCAGGTTAGGTTCACAGACTCAGTTACCATAGTAACTGACTCTGAGGTTAAGTTAGCTCTCTTTCTGAAACGGGCTGGAGTTACCCCTCTCTCTCAGGTTTGATTAACCTCTCTTTCAGAAACCGAAAACCCAGAGTTTCCCTCATCTCAGGGTTAACAAACTCAGAGTTTTCACTAAACCTGCTTTCTGAAACGGACCTCTGGTCCCTGCCATCGCCTCATATTAGACATCGCGCAGAAAAGATGAGAAAGCGAGTTTTGGCATGTTGTATCCAATGCCGAGACTGTGAGATGGGACAGATAATCCACATTACAGCATCAGGCTATCAAAAACTCACCTGTGTGATCCCTCTGGTATTTCATATGAATTAAGCCCCTAATAATCCCAAATCTGTGGTAATGCGATTATGTGGTTATAATCTGCAACTGGCCGCCCTGTAACACCTGTTCAGCTAACATCATTTAGCATCATCAAAGCTGAAACTTGGCTACATAATGTAATTGGCGTGGGACGGCGGAAGGTCAGCTTGTGTAGCATTAACAGCAGATAGCCCTGGGTTTGGTTCTGTGAGGGGGAAGGGCAGCTGAGGTGCTGGTAATCTCATTAAAACGGTCACACACAGCCAGACAGTCTGTGTGTATGTGTGGGTTTAAAAACAGCCAAAACCCCTAAGCAGAAACACTCTAACGCCAGCGTATTAGTGGCGACTCCAGCGCAGATATAATCAGCTTCCGTCCTGAGTGGGAGAAGAAACCACACAGGCTGAACTGCTCCTCTCTGTGTTATTCAGCTTCAGATTGTTCTGGGCACTAAACAACTCGAGCAGAGGCTGGATTCAGCCTGATGTCTGCTGGGAAAGACAGTATGCTAGCACAATGAGCCCCTTCAAAGACACGTCATACTTTTTTCAGACCTCATTTTGGGACAGGATCTTGCAGTGTGTTCAATTTATTGTTTCGCTAATAGAACAAGGAACATTGCAGGAAGTCAATGACAGGGTTTCCTCTGTTTAATGTTTTCTTTCATTAAAGTGTATTCACTTTGTATGATTTTAGTGGAGCATCTAGAGTTTGGCAACATTACGCCACGCAACACTGATCTGCCACATGATTATTGTTGTGTAGCCATCTGTATTGGTGTGATGTGTGCAGTCAGCTGGTGTTATGATATGGCTCAATGTTAGCAGGCAGCTTGTACCGGTTGGTCTGTAAAATTAACTTTCATGTGTTTACATGACTTTGCTAGTTTGACAAGCTGAGCGGAATAAACTGCACTTGCTGTTGAACGCTTCCTCTAAGAAGACATAAAGTTGCATCTGGGTTGCCTTTTGGAAAACGCTAAATTCATGGACTTTTCAGTAACTGTGTAACACCCAATCTGTTGTATCGTCATTGCTTGTGTGCATTCACAGCTGTTAAGATCAGCGGAAAGAAAGAAAGAAAGAAACATTCATCATGATGCTACTGAGGGTATTTCTACAGAATAAATTAGCAGCATGGCAATTATCTAACCAAAGTACATTTTTCCTTTGGCTCCTGATTGCTGCTCTGAATACATCTGACAACTTAAGCCACATACGTCTTCTTGCTCAGTAAAATCCTTAATCCAGCAACCGGTGTTTCGTTCCAGACTTTGAAAATATGAATGTCTGGGTATAATACAAAGGAATTTGTCCTTGTGTCTGTGGTGGGGGAGCATTAACAACTTACATGATGACAGCGGTACACACAGCATAGAGACAGCAGCACTTAAGAACAGGCAACAGATCAATTGGCAAACCCCTTATAATAATATAATACAATGTCTCTCTCGGCTACGAGAATACTTGCATTAGGCCTGTAACATTTACTACATACTTGTCTAATTGTTAGTATTTTTTACACAATTGTGGCTTCTTTGTTTAACTGCAATTAGTTACTAACATTAGCTAAGGTCCTAAGGTATGACTGTTGATGGTAATTGTTGACTTTGTTTGGATATGCCAAATTGTAATTATATAAGTGATTATTGGTCAGACTGTTGAGCTAAAGCTATGCTAGTTGTTGGCACTTGACCCTATACACATTCATTACAAACAAACCCAAACAAAAATCACAATACAGTTAGAATTTTTTTTTTATGATAATAAAAAGGCATGTACTTCATAGGCTGTGTACTTGTGTTACTACCTTATCTTGGTCACATAACATATATGGTGATGTAACCAAGAGATATAGCCTGGAATTCATTTAAGACTTTCATTTATTTAAAAAATGTCCACAGGTCCAAACTCACAGAGGATTCAGAGCTGCAGCTCACTTCCTGCTTTTAGGATGACATCAATATGATGGAGCAAAAAAAAACAAAAAAAACACTAAAGTCTCTCTGTGTCCCTCTCCAGATTCTTGTGATTAAGAGCAGAAATAAAACGTGTGATAAACGATTATCACAATGAGTCCGCTGCTGAGAGCGAGGATGAGGAGAGGACAGGACGATGGTGAAGGAAAGATGAACCAGATGTAGGTGTGTGTGTGTGTGTGTGTGTGTGTGTGTGTCTCTCTCTCTTCAGGCAGTGCAGAGAGAGCTCCTGTCAGGTTGCGCCTAAGGTCGCATGAGAATACTCTTTCCACAGAGTGGTGCAGCAGGGGAACAGTCATCGCTGCTGTCGGGTAAAAATCTCCTAACTCCAATTTTGGTGTTTTTTTTTGTTTTTTTTGGCTTAGTCACTTTAGCTGTTGAGGTTGTTCTTCTGCACATCTAAAGCACATGGTAGTGATGCTAAACATAAGATGATTAGGATTGGGCAATATGACGATGTATGCTGTAAAATGATATAAATGTGTCAACTGTCAGGTATCCTGCCATGGGTATTTACTGTGGTTTAGTATCTCTGGGTGTATTAGACCATTATGGGTGAAGCTGTACATCAATGAGCAGGACTGGTCTGCAGCAATAATGGATTTCTGATATTTCATTTTAATTTAACT
This sequence comes from Sander vitreus, assembly GCF_031162955.1. NCBI lineage: Eukaryota > Metazoa > Chordata > Actinopteri > Perciformes > Percidae > Sander > Sander vitreus. Next base: position 18,450,920 of record NC_135875.1, on the reverse strand, counting down.
GCCATTATTATGTTATTTTATCCATAAACAGTTATTCTATTGATTTAAAAACTTACTAGGGCTACAATTAACTATTTTTTTTCAGTATCGATTACTCCAGGGATGAATTTCTCAATTACGCTTTTTAAAGTTTAAACAATACATTGTCAGCAAATAGTGAAAAATGCCCATCACAAGTTCCCAGAGTCCACAGTAACTTCTTCAGATGTTTTATTGTTGCTAGTGTTAGTTGAAAATGACTTATCTCTATTAGTGAGCTCTCTACTATTCTATCTAATAAAGGCATACAGTACAATGGCCAAAACAATCCACATATATTGGTACTGCCGCATTAAACTACATATACCGTGACTAGACATTTTATCCATATTGTTCCCTCCTATGGCTAATTTTCTTACAGTTACTAAAAAAGGTGACATTTGTGAGATAAGAGCTTTTCACCTGACAGCAACAAAATGTCAACTTACAGTAGACACCAGGCTGCAAGGAAGACATACCCCCTTCTCTCTCTATGTCATACGCATGCACATCAAAGGCCGCAAAGCAAAGCATGATAGAAATATGCATCACTCTTGCCAGTAGTGTGTTCAGTCTAAATGTGACTGGGAGACACATAATCTCTCTCTCTCTCTCTCTCTCTCTCTCTATAAGATGCCAGCTGTACAGCTACTGACTATGCAGCTCCCTGCAGAAGGGGAGGCACGTGTTCATCCATCTGACCCAAGCTACATTCACACCAGAAATGATGCTGAGACACACACACACACACACACACACACAGAGGAGCGAGGGAGAGAGCTTCAAACTGTGCACATATACAGTGTATCAGCTGGTTATTAGACAACTCTAGCCTGCTGTGGAGCTGCAGGCGTGCATTTCCAGTACAGAACAGAGTTGTAGTAATAGGGTTTGGGAATTACACACAGATATAGTTAGTTCCTTTAGGGCTACTGTGATACCTTAACAGATATAAAAGGTGCACAATTCAGTAATTATTGTTTTATTCTTCAGTCTCTATTGGATAGATTGTTCTATCACCAAGACCAAAACTGGCTTTATTTCATGCCAAGACCTACACACAGATTTTTGCCAATCTCTTAAATCAGGTTAGAGAAAATCCACCTTTTCATGCAAAACTTTAACCACTTGTCTAGGGCATAATAGGGGTGAAAAACACACCAATGTCTAATCTAAATCCACTTCTGGGAGCAAATATGAGTCACTAATTAGGAATGCTGATAATATGTTGGTTACACTTTACTTCAAGGTATCTACATAAGAGTGACATGACACTGTCATGAACAAGTCATAAACGTTTATGACATAACGCTTCTTTTAGTACGTGCCATTCGGTTTTTGTCATGACAAGTTATGGTTATGGTTAGAGTTAGGGTTCATGTGTCATGACTGTGTCATGACAGTGACATGTGTTCATGACAGTGTCAAGTCACTCTTATGTATCGTCAAGTAAAGTGTTACCATATTGTTAACAGACTGTTGGGTTACACATTAGGCATTTCACGTTAGGCCAATACCTTATTCTTGAATATTCCTGTATGTATAAGGGATATTAACGTTAAATGTTGGCTAACTGAGACACACAATATGTAGAAGAAGGCCATGGATAGCTTATTACTAAAGGCCACATTACATAGGCTACTGTTATAACAATGTAATAATTATTTTTATTTCACCGGGGTCAATGTCCTGTCTGGACTCACCGTGTCTGAGTGCAGGTCCTGCTGTTGGCACAGCCGGTAAAGGAACGAAGTTTGCTCTTTTAGGAGGGTCTGCCGCGTTGTGAGGAACACCGTGCCACCGACGTTCAGCCGTACCCACTTCCCGTTGTTCCCCCCGTTGGGGTTGATGACCGAGCCGTTACACATGCTCTGCGACACCGTTCCGCCGGATGGAGTCGGGCTCGCGGACGTCGCGCTCTCACCCGCCTCGCTGTCTTTGTTGTTGTTGTTATTGTTGTTGTTGTTGCTGTTGTGGTGGCAGCCGTGGTGCGTCGACAGCGCAACAACGTCCTCCGGTTCCCGCTGCTCGTCCGCTGTCGTTGCCATTTAGAAAAAAAGCCGCTAGACACGAAATGAAGACGAGCGAGGGCGTCCGTCCGTGTCCACTGTTGCCTGAGCCTCGGCTTTTTTTCTCCCCGCCCCCAAACCGCACAAAATCATAGCGTCAAGTCGCGTTAAGGTACAGTAAGTGAGACATAGTACATCCGATAATTACTTTCAAAATAATAGTTTGATATTTCAGCAGGCTTTACTGTACATTTGTTCTGTTGGGTGTGTGTGCAAAAAACGTATCTTCCGATAAAGTATGCAACTTAAGAAATCTACATTAGTTTCAGAAAATTATTAAATGATGCCAATGTTACTTGCATGATATATCCTTTGCACAAATACTGCCACAAAGTTGTGTTTCTATTAGCAGCAGGGACGTACACAGGCAGGGACATGCATAGGCCTACCCATTTGGAGGGGCTATTGATTTAACCTAGAAAAAAGGCAACCATCTTGCCAATGTTTTACAATATATCAAAGGGTTTTGGTTATCTCTTAAGTGTTTAAGATGTTTTAAGAGGGTATTAAGAGGTTTTAAAGGGCAACAGAAGGAAAAGACAAACTGTGCGTAAACCCTGTTTCTCATCCCAGGAGATGGTCCAGTGGTGAAGGACGCTGACTGGGGACCAGGGGACTTGGTTCGAAGCAAGCCCCCCTGAGGTAGCCTGGATGCCAGCCGAACTTAGCCCCACCCACAACATTTGAGGTCGGGAAGTTCGGTCTGGACTTTAGTTGTGGAGCGACTATGCGAACCACAGCTGTTCAGACCAATCAAATTGTCAGGGCGGGCTTTATACAATGATGGACAGATGATCAACAGTAACGTAATCAACGTATGACGACATCAGGCTACGCCTAAGGTACACCACACAGGAAATATTTGTGATGAATGGATGTGGTTTCATTTGTTTGAGTCACTATCAACTTGCGAATTTCCAACATCGATTTCAACTTGCGAATTTCTAAATTTAAAAATATATATATATTTACATATCACTTTAAATTGGTTTAAGTCTGCATGCTGCTCAGTGGAGATTATTAAAGTATTTTAAAGTGTAACACATGTACAGACTAACATCACAGGTAACTGCACTTTGTGTCATGTGACCTTCAACACAGAAAGAGAGACGATTAATATTAAAGAGACTATCCTGTGGTTTGGAGGACTGGCTGAGCTATATCTTCATCAGGAGGCAGGTTGAGGTGGTGGATAGATCAAACAAACGCAGGACTTTCACCCGGGAGAGTGGGGTTTGAGTCCCGAATCCTCAAAAGTGCATCTGTTAATCAAGCGTCAAAAAAACGAGTGCCATTAAAAGGAATTTGCATGAAGTTGTTATTACATTAATTTTGACAGCCCTAATATATATACATATACATAAATATTTATGGTGCCAAATCATAACTAAAGTTAAACAAAAGTGGTATAACAATTGCCCCTTCAAATGTATGTGCACATCCCTGATTAGCAGCTATTTAGGCCAGTTTACCATATTGGTTAAAATGTATACCAGCCTACTGTATTTCTGCAAAGAACCAAAGTTAAATATATTTCAGAAGGAAATGTAGAGAGTCTCTTGATTTGTCATACAATCACATTTTGTCTAACTTTATGTTAATTTAAATGTTTTATTTTGAAAGTTGCCTGATTTTCAGTTCTGGTCTAGTTCTTTTAGACAAACTTGACAAAGACCAAAAATACAGGGTCTTGTAGTAATTGTAAAACTATTTTGAATACTAAATAAAGGTGAAATGCACCACAGTTTACAATACATGAATACTTTATTATCGTTAATATTTAGTTGGATCATTTTGTTCCACACTGTATAAACCTGAGGAAACATTGCATAGAACTTTAAACAAAACCAAAAAACAAACAAATTAATTAATTTCAAAATAAAAAAAACATTAAAAAAATTAATAACATTTCCCTGATGTCTAAAATCCCAAACTTGGTGGAACTAACTTTTACGCAGGCTGTGAAAACCCTGTTAATAAATCCATAATGCTCACATTAATTTAGAGTCATAAAGTCCTAATGATGCCACTCCTGGATGGATACTGAGAAGTTCAAAATGTGTTTATTATAAGAACGTTTTCAAGGGGGTCCCAACATATAACACAATCATTACATAACAACAGAGAAGTAAACAGTAAACAGAGTATGAGTGAATTTCAACTACAGTCAAATATAAACATTAGGTATGGACAGTACGTTTAAGGATTGTCTGCATCTTTAATAACAAAGGCAGTTTATCTTAAAGTGAGCAGACAGGGCATGTTTAAACAAACCAAGTAAATAAATTGATCTTATTTCCACAGATAGATTATTCCAATCTGCTGGAGCCTTAAACTTAAAAGCTCTTTTGCCAATTGATTTTTTTAAACTCGCGGGACAGAGAAGTAGAGTTGAGTAGAGTGGCGAACTTCATAGTTTGAGGTATAAGGTACAAGATACAAGATACTGTTTTAAATAAGGAGGATAATTGAAATAAATACATTTAAATATAAGTTGAAGCCAGTGAGGGTGTCTTCTACTACTTAGAGATGGCCAATTAAGTGCATTATACATTATACAGTGATGAGTGAGGACATCCAAGGACAAATCTGCAAAGTTGATTTCAAAATGCATTTTAGCATTATGTACTAATGGATTAGTAAATACAATTTATAACAAATAATCAAGCCGGTGTCCTTCTACCTCAGACTGGCATTCATTAGCTTTAAAATAAATGACAGTTTCACTAAATTCAAATGGATTGCATATTGACAATGGGAAATGGTCCCGTGTCCGTGTATTTAACCCTTTAACAACCTATTCGTAGTTGTGATGATGCACTGTCTAAGAATTTAAACTGTACTTATATTTCAATTATATAATTTATATGACCAAATTAAAGGGATTTGTTTTGTTATCATATTTTGCCAAGCTTCTACATTGTGCCCTGTAATCACACCAGGACTCAGGTGTTCAGTACATTTGTTCTTGATTTGAACAGGAAAGTATGACCTGTTCTACCTAGATGGTAGGATATTTTTTGTTGTCTCTGTGCTCTCAGGGCCGATGCAGTATGGGCCTCATAGTGAGGAAGGGAAAATTGTAGGTGTGTGGGAGACCCTGATGAGTCGTGAGATTGAAGGATTGCCATGAGAACGGACGCAGGCCCTGCGTCGTGGGGCCGTTTATTGCCTCTGCGGCCAGCTGGACAGCCATCTTGTAGTCCGTCACCTGTACCATGAGATAGATATGGGTAAGAAGGGCACTAAGGAGGGAAGGAAGGAAGAAAAGGGAAGTCATTTAATATGGTTCAGATATTAACTAGACATCCATGAAGGCATTTCTGTTGCCATTAATGGAAGTTAGTCATTCAAAACCTGCAAGTCACTTATAAAGTTTGGGTTCAACTAATGTGGTATGACATTTTAAAACTCCTGGTGAAATTAAATCTGACCTTTTTAAAAGCCAGAAATGAAAAGTGAAGAGTGGAACAGCAAAGTATGAAGAAAAGCTACAGACTAACAAAGTTATGTCCATAGCAGCTCTTTCAGGCAGGGTAACCCAGTGTACATATCCTCTGGCATCTTGGATTGAAAAAAAGTTAGTACTTTTTACATTCATTTAAACATTAAGTTAGCATTGTCATTGTGAGCATGTTAGCATGCTGACGTTAGCAATTAGCTCAAAGCACCACTGTGCCTGTCGATAGCTAGCATGGCTGTAGATATGAGTCCTGTTAAACAAAAAATATAACGAAATTATTAAACGACTAAACAAAACACGTAAAAAAAAAAAGATAATACATTACAAACATTTTAGGAATTTGAAAACACAAATGTGGTGGCTATAGCCAATAACTAATATCAAACAAAAGGCCATATTATTCCTAGACAAAAACACATACTGTACATGCACCTATGAATTCAGCACAATACTTTTGTAATAGCATGTTCTACTTTCTACTTTTTACAGTGCATATTGTAAACTTAATCCTGGCACTAATGTGTTGATGGCCTCTTACCTTAGTGTCATAGCAACCTCCTGGATGTGGTCTCCTTGGTCTCAGGTCGTTACGGCAACAGATTGTTTTACATGGATGGCCCTTGGAGTAGGGGTCTCTCTTGTAGTCTGTAACAGAATTGTTTGTGTGTTTTGTGTCACATCTCTAAAGCTCTTTGAGTTCAGGAAAGAATAGAAGATATGATTAATGCAAGAGTTATTGCTTCACCTACTGTTGTATCTCATGATGAATTTGAGGGAGCCAAGGTCAGACACTTTGGCCTGGTCCCTGCGGAGGATTTTGGCTCGGGGACAGAGGTCGTAAGAGAAGTCCTGTCCGTATCTCTTCCACATCACACCGTACCCACTCAGGTTGTAGATTTCAACATGAAATGGTATGTTGTAGGATGGCCAATAACCTGCCAAATGTAGCACACTGAAGGTGGAGGTTGTCCAGACACATTACCACCTAAAACAGCCATCCTGGATAAAAACTGAACATCCATCCATCCATCCATCTTCGTCCGCTTATCCGGGGTCGGGTCGCGGGGGTAGCAGCTCCAGCAAGGGACCCCAAACTTCCCTATCCCGAGCCACATTAACCAGCTCCGACTGGGGGATCCCGAGGCGTTCCCAGGCCAGGTTGGAGATATAATCCCTCCACCTAGTTCTGGGTCTTCCCCGGGGCCTCCTCCCAGCTGGACGTGCCTGGAACACCTCCCAGATGCCCGAACCACCTCAACTGGCTCCTTTCGACACAAAGGAGCAGCGGCTCTACTCCGAGCTCCTCACGGATAACTGAGCTTCTCACCCTATCTCTAAGGGAGACGCCAGCTACCCTCCTGAGGAAACCCATTTCGGCCGCTTGTACCCTGGATCTTGTTCATGACCCAGCCTTCATGACCATAGGTGAGGGTAGGAACAAAAACTGACCGGTAGATTGAGAGCTTTGCCTTCTGGCTCAGCTCTCTTTTCGTCACAACGGTGCGATAAATTGAATGTAATACCGCACCCGCTGTGCCGATTCTCCGACCAATCTCCCGCTCCATTGTCCCCTCACTCGCGAACAAGACCCCAAGGTACTTGAACTCCTTCACTTGGGGTAAGGACTCATTCCCTACCTGGAGAAGGCACTCCATCGCTTTCCTGCTGAGAACCATGGCCTCAGATTTAGAGGTGCTGATCCTCATCCCAGCCGCTTCACACTCGGCTGCGAACCGATCCAGTGAGTGCTGAAGGTCACAGGCCGATGATGCCATCAGGACCACATCATTTGCAAAAAGCAGCGATGAGATCCCCAGCCCACCGAACTGCAACCCCTCTCCACCCCGACTACGCCTCGATATCCTGTCCATAAATACTACAAACAGGATTGGTGACAAAGCGCAGCCCTGGCGGAGGCCAACTCTCACCTGAAACGAGTCCGACTTACTGCCGAGAACCCGGACACAGCTCTCGCTTTGGTCGTACAGAGATTGGATGGCCCTGAGAAGGGACCTCCTCACTCCGTACTCCCGCAGCACCTCCCACGGTATCTCCCGGGGCACCCGGTCATATGCCTTCTCCAGATCCACAAAACACATGTAGACCGGTTGGGCATACTCCCAGGCTCCCTCCAGGATCCTTGCGAGAGTAAAGATCTGGTCCGTTGTTCCACGACCAGGACGGAATCCGCATTGTTCCTCTTCAACCTGAGGTTCGACTATCGACCGAACCCTCCTTTCCAGCACCTTGGAGTAGACTTTACCGGGGAGGCTGAGAAGTGTGATACCCCCTGTAATTGGCACACACCCTCTGGTCCCCTCTTTTTTAAAAAGGGGAACCACCACCCCGGTCTGCCACTCCTTAGGCACCGTCCCAGACTTCCACGCAATGTTGAAGAGGCGTGTCAACCAAGGCAACCCCTCCACACCCAGAGCCTTAAGCATTTCTGGACGGATCTCATCAATTCCTGGGGCTTTGCCACTGTGGAGTTGTTTAACTACCTCAGCAACCTCCACCAGGGAAATTGACGACAATCCCCCCCATCATCCTCCAGCTCTGCCTCTACCATAGAGGGCGTATTAGTCGGATTTAGGAGTTCCTCAAAGTGCTCCTTCCACCGCCCTATTACCTCCTCAGTTGAGGTCAACAGCGTCCCATCCTTACTGTACACAGCTTGGATGGTTCCCGCTTCCCCCTCCTGAGGTGGCGAACGGTTTTCCAGAAGCACCTTGGTGCCGACTGAAAGTCCTTCTCCATGTCTTCTCCGAACTTCTCCCACACCCGCTGCTTTGCCTCTATCACGGTAGAGGCTGCAGCCCTTCGGGCCCTTCGGTACATTGCAACTGCCTCCGGAGTCCTCTGGGATAACATATCCCGGAAAGACTCCTTCTTCAGTCGGACGGCTTCCCTGACCACCGGTGTCCACCACGGTGTTCGTGGGTTACCGCCCCTTGAGGCACCTAAGACCCTAAGACCACAGCTCCTCACCGCAGCTTTAGCAATGGAAACTTTGAACATTGTCCACTCGGGTTCAATGCCCCCAGCCTCCACAGGGATGCACGAAAAGCTCCGCCGGAAGTGTGAGTTGAAAGTCTGTCGGACAGGGGCCTCCTCCAGATGTTCCCAATTTACCCGCACTACCCGTTTGGGCTTACCAGGTCTGTCCAGAGTCTTTCCCCCACCCCCTTGACCCAACTCACCACCAGATGGTGATCGGTTGACAGCTCTGCCCCTCTCTTCACCCGAGTGTACAAAACATACGGCCTCAGATCAGATGAAACGATTATAAAATCGATCATTGACCTTTGGCCTAGGGTGCTCTGGTACCAAGTACACTTATGAGCATCCCTATGTTCGAACATGGTGTTCGTTATAGACAATCCATGACTAGCACAGAAGTCCAACAACAAACAACCACTCTGGTTTAGATCAGGGAGGCCGTTCCTCCCAATCACGCCTCTCCATGTGTCTCCATCATTGCCCACGTGCGCGTTGAAGTCCCCCAGCAGAACTATGGAGTCCCCGACTGGAGCCTCATGCAGGACTCCACTCAAGGTCTCCAAGAAGGCCGAATACTCCGAACTCTTGTTTGGTGCATATGCACAAACAACAGTCAGAGTTTTCCTCCCCACAACCCGCAGGCGTAGGGAGGCGACCCTCTCGTCCACTGGGTTAAACTCCAACGTAGCGGCGCTCAGCTGGGGGCTTGTGAGTATCCCCACACCCGCCCGGCGCCTCACACCCTGTGCAACTCCGGAGAAGAAAAGAGTCCAACCCCTATCCAGGAGTATGGTTCCAGAACCGAGACTGTGTGTAGAGGTAAGCCCCACCAGATCTAACCGGTAGCGCTCCACCTCCCGCACAAGTTCCGGCTCCTTCCCCCACAGAGAGGTGACATTCCACATCCCCAGAGCCAGCGTCTGCTGCCCAGGTCTGGTCCGTTGAGGCCCCTGACCTTCACTGCCACCCATATGGCAGCGCACCCGACCCCAGCGGTTCCTCCCACAGGTGGTGGGCCCATGGGATGGAGAGATAGGTGTCACGTAGCTTTTTCGGGCTGTGCCCGACCGGGCTCCGTGGCAAACCCGGCCACCAGACGCTCGCTGACGAGCCCTCCATCTGGGCCTGGCTCCAGACGGGGGCCCTGGGCTTCCTCCGGGCAGGGTCACTCCATCTCTACCTCGGTCACTCATAGGGTTTTTGAACCATTCTTTGTCTGGACCCTCACCTGAGACCACTTTGCCTTGGGAGACCCTACCAGGAGCACAAAGCTCCAGATAACACAGCCCTCAGGTTCATAGGGACACACAAACCTCTCCACCACGATAAGGTGATGGTCCCCGGAGAGGCTGAAAAAAACGGAACAATCTACAGTATATAGATAGGTGTTTGTTTCTCACCTTTGCGTAAAGCTTGAGTCTGATCAGAGTGCATCACCTTCCCGGGAATCTGCTCCACCACAGTCAGAGCTCCATCCGTGATACTGTGACCCAGAGAAACCCTGCTCAGGTCCACCACCATGTACTGGCTGTTATATGTACCTAAAATACAGGGGAGGGGGACATGCTCAGTTTCCTGCCTTACAGACAAAGAGAATCCACATGGGTCAGTATCGCTTAATACTAAAAGGACTTTTCTAAACAGTTTTACATGTTTTAACCACACACATGTTTTACACATACTTTACATATCTGCTTGCCACTTCCCAAAGCAAAGTTAGTTTTCTAGGGCAGGCAGTGGTTGCACTAAAATCAACTTGGAGATACTTTTTATAAATAGGTCGACCATCACAGTGAACAATTTGTAGTCTTTATTATTATTATTATTATTATTATTATTGGTCACAGTAACCACATGACTGTGTGGTACTACAGTTGCGAGCAGGGATAATCTTCAGAACTGGCCGTGCCGCCACTTTCTAGGATACTCTGACAGCTGAGATGTGAAGTTGCTAAAAAGGAGCTGTGTTGTTGGAATAGAAATACAGAAGAAAGAAGAGTCTACAGCCACGCTAGCAGTGCTGGGTGGCTGCTTTGTAACCGTCTGTGCTTTGAACTAAAAGGTTACGTCAAGTATTGGATGAATAAAAAAAGATTTGACCTGCTGGTGGCACTAAATGAAATGTCACAGGATTACCAAAGTCAGTAGGCTTCATCCTCTGGGGACTATGAATGCCCGCATACAGTGTCACTGAAATCCATATACTGTATCCATATCCAATAGTTGTTGAGAAATATTTTAGTCTGTACCAAAGTGATGGGCCGACTTTGTCATTCCTAGAGATGTGCTGCTAGTCTGGCTAAAAGTTCCTAAAGCTGGCTGCCGAATATCAGATGTCAACGCATCCTTGAACACACCATCAGGTCTGCATTTCTACAATGAAATGTCCAGTATGAGGGATTACTTAAACCTAATACTGTATTGACTTTATCCTGACTTTCTAGAAGGAAGGAAATCAATCCTAAAACTTACTTTAAACTATGCATGAACATAAAACATACATGACTTGGGCCAAAACAAGCCAATCCACCACAACACCAGGGTATTACAGTTTTTTCCAACTGCTTACACACGTTTTCAAAGCTATGTCTACTTTTTTCAAAACTCTACACACAATTCCCAAAACAGCATACACAAAATGCAAAATGCCTCACATTTCCTTCAAAATGAAACACTACATTCAAAATGCCATAAACACATCTCGAAATTAAGCATTTGCATCAAATGGCAAACACTTTTTTCATAATAGTAAATTTTTAGTTGTTCTAAATCTAAAGGTCTTTTGTCTTTCATAGGCTTATATCTACATTTACAATGTTCTAGAGGGAAAGTAATTTGCTGAGAGGGGTTGAAAAGTGCCCTGTAAACAACAATGCAATGTAACAGTAAACAGAAAATATTTATTGGAGAAAACATTACGTTTGTAAGAGTAGCACAGTGTTGTATACAGTAACATGAAACAAGAAAACCAAAGGTATCATTTTTAGAATAAAGAATGTGTGTGTGTGTGTGTGTGTGTGTGTGTGTGTGTGTGTGTGTGTGTGTGTGTGTGTGTGTTGTGTGTGTTTGTGCGTGCTTGTGTGTCAGGGCGGGGGAGGGGGGAGGCATTGTATGCACTTTGTGCAAAACAAAGTCTGATTGATTTGTAATGCTGAAATAGTCATTAGATAGTTGCATGCAGTATGGACGCCACTGTAAAGCTACTCAAGATGGGCTTCTCTCATTGGTCAATCCGTGGTTGATCACATGATAATAAGTGTGGCCCTGATCACATCAGAGATGGCTCTCCTTTCTCTTCTTCCCTCCTCCTCCTCCTCGTCGTCCTCCTCCTCCTCCTCCTCCTTGTTGTTGTCCCCTGTCTCTCCCTCCTCCTCCCCTTGCTCTGTGTCTATTGTTGTCATCCATTGTTCAAAACAGGTAATCTGACCTTTGACCTATGTATAGGCCTATACTAAAGCAGTGATTGGTTAGTGTTCAGTTAAGCATAATGTGTTTGCACATGTGAGGAGTGCATGTGTGCCCTGGTAAATAAATGTAGCATTTTGATTGGTTGTGTTTGGAAAAGTAAAGCAAGTCACTTCATGTTAGATTTTTGTGTCTTAGGTAGAGAATTGTGTGTAGCAAATCTCCAAAACCATAAGCTATTTCTCAGCCTTTCACTCAGTTTTCAATCACATAAAACACTTTTTTCAAAACACTACTGTTACATACTGTGTTTGAAAAGTATGTAACAACTGTTCTCACTCTGGTTCACCTACTGTGGTTTTAAACAAACCCCCTTGCCTCACATCAACAGGAATTCACCTGAGTTGTATTTGGAGAAGATGTGCGCCCACTCCTCTCCGCTGTGCGCCAGGCTGTTGGCCAGGCGGACTCTCTGCCAGGCCAGCAGGCTGTGAGGGTCCAGCTGGGAGAACAGAGAGACGTTGAAGACACCGATGGAGGTCTGAGTCATCAGCAGGCCGCTGCCAAGCAGGTAGAAGTCATCCAGAGACATCAGGAAGCCTGGAAGAGGGGGTAGGAGGACGAAGGGTAGAGGGAGTGAGGGGACAATGTTTTAGGACAAATAATAGAGATCACTTATTATCCTCAATTACAACATACAGCTTGCATGTAGGTGTCTACCAGCAACTTAAAATTTAAAAAGTTTTAGCCAGGCTAGCAGTTTACCGCTAACAAGTGTATATTTACTGTATATTACTATTACTACATACAGGAAGAATAAATACTTCTTTTAATATTCATGCTACTACCATTATATTACCATTACTACTACTTCTATTAGTACTAATTCTGATGCTGGTACTATTAAAGGTCCTATATTGTAAAAAGTGAGATTTCTTTTTAGATTATAAAGCAGGTCGAGGTGCTATATAAATACTGTGAATCAAAACGCTCAATCCACAGAGTACTCAGAGATGGTGCCTTTAAACGAACTGTCAGGACTTCCGTACAGTTGTGATGTCACAACTATACTATATATAGAACGTGCTGCTACAGTGCCGTTACAGTCATTCCCCGTCTGCAATGACGGTGCGGAGACTCCCAGAACGCAGACGACCCGGAAAACGCTGACAAATCAGAGCAGACTGGGCTTTTTCTGGAGAGGTTCTTATAGAGACAGGCGCTAAAACGGAGCACTTCCGACAGAAGGTGAATACAGGTATATTCAGACATACAGTATTAGAAAATTAATGTGTTTTTAACACTAAAAGCATTTAAACATGTTCTAGTAGAAATCCAAAATACAAGTATGAACCTGAAAATGAGCATAACATAGGACCTTTAATAATACTTTTACAGTACTGCTGCTGTTATCAATAATGTAAATCATAGGCAGAGGAATATTTCCACTACCCTCACTTCCACCTCTACATAAAGTATTTATATTGCATCTGTTCTTGTTCCGTTGGCCCTGTCCTGCTGTGTGTGCTAAGTGTTTCACATTGTCAGAGAGAAAGCAGTTTAGGAAGGCTGCAAGGGTCACACATCACCTCCAGTGGCAGGGGTGTATTTCATCTCCTCGTTTTAACATAGTGAAATGATATCCTTGGCCTGCCGGCCTCTAAAAATAGTGCATTAAAACCACTTGTGTTCTGATAGCAATGGAGCCTGTAAGAGGATTTTTATGGCCTGGACCACTTGGCAAATCTTTGCCCACAAAATTACTCCACCTCCTCTGACTTGACAGTGAAGGGATAGATTTCATCACAGCTCTGTTTTGTACACACACTTCAGGTGGATGTTTCCCTGTCACTGACTAAGCTGTGTGCTTAGCAGAAGAATTACTTTCAGTAGAGAATGTACATTGAGGATTTGGTATAAAGTCCTTGATGTCAGTGTTTATATTTTCCAAGATGAAAATGAAACCGTGTGGATTAAGGACAAGCACAATTCAGAGCTTTTACAAGATAACTGCTTTGCTGCACTGTTGGTTGACAAACTCTACTGTTCAAAATGCAGGTCATGTACTCACAAAACACTTATGCCATGTCGTCTGATGATCTATTACAATATATGTAGTCCTGTGCAGTTCATATTTGTGATACCGTACTTTGTGCGAGTGTGTGTGCGTGTGTGTGTGTGTGTGTGTGTGTGTGTGTGTGTGTACCAGGGTAACTGCTGAACGACATCTTTCCAGTGGCGGTGTGTGTGTCAGACACCCTGAAGTCCCAGTGTTTATAGATACGCATGGTGGCTGCATACGTATACCAGCTAGAGTGGCCAAAAAGCAGGTTCTCAAAGCCTGGCAGCACCTTGGACACAGAGGAGGGAGACAGGGAGGGTTAAAACAATGGACTGGTTAGGTCACTCTTAAATGAATTTGTCCAATACTTTGGTTTATGACCAAATACCTGAGGAACGACTGACATTCCCATCAGCTGTACTTTGTGTTTAGCGCTAATTAGAAAGTGTTAGCATAATAACAACATTAAGGTCCCTGTAATCAAATGAGATAAGAAGAAATGACATATTATTCATTCAAACCGAATGATATAGTATTTCTGACAGCACTCACTCAGTGTCCTCATTCCATTTGCACTTTGTTTTGCCGAAATGCGTGAGTGAAAGAGAAAATATCCTCCTCCCACTGGCCTTTCGCACTCACACACTCCAGAAGAGAAAACCCCATGCACAAGGACCCACAATAAATCGAATTAGGTGTTGAGGCTTCCCAAGTTCTCCCCTTTCAACTCAAGCCAAATGAGCTTGGCCTTACCTTGATGAGAGCAGTGCAGTGGCCCATTCCTGGCATCCTGAAAGTGCCGGCCCCTGTGGAGGAGTTGGAGCGAGGCGTCAGAGCTGGGACGAGGTCCAGGAGGTCGCCAACACCATTCAGAAACTGCAAGGCGAATGCTGAGAGAGGCTGGGAGGAAATTGGAAGTGGCAGAGATGAATGAGATGATACTGTGACAACTCTCTCACCGTCTCTCCAACACACACACACATACACACACATACACACACAGACACACACATTCACACACCTCTCTGTGTTTGCTTTTGGCCCACTGTGCAGCTCCAGCATGGAGTCCGTCCATCTGGGCCAGGATCAGTCCCAGATGCTGCCACAAGGGCTCGCTGTATCTCCTCAGTCTCACCTGCTCTCTGGCCCACTGGTCCTGCTGGCTGTGGAACATTCAGAAAGCTGAGAGCCACTTTGGGCTGTTTCTTTCACCAATTAGTGCATTTGGCTGCTTCTCAAATCTGCTGCCTGATTTTGCTGTGCATCTAAATTCTTAATTACAACAAGCACTGCATGCACAAATGTCATTTTTGCATTTAGCATAGACTAGTGTTTGGCAATACTGGTGAAGCTGACAATATTTCATCAATCAATATCTTGCCAACCAAGAAACCTATTTAGTCCGGCGAAAAGGCCTCTGAAAAAGCATTAGACATGATAGCTCTTCATGAAAACTCTGAATAATTAAACTCTCCTTGCTTTCAGGTTTTATTGTTTCTCTGTAGCTAAAGAGAGGAACCTCTGGAACAGTGTATTAAGAGTAGACACAAAAAAAGACATGATAAAGCCATTATTAGACCAATTTCTGGTTTAATCGCAGTGTAAGCCCTGAACGTGAACAGATGAGACTGTACCTTAAAAACCTTTTCAGGGGATTCAAAACCGTCTCATCCTTTAGGAGTTGAGGGTACATGTTGGAGTAATGACTGAACATCTGTCTGCAGAGAAAGAATTAGAACAGCGGGAATGTAATCCAATTAATTAAACCAATGATGTAAAACAATGTGCAGTAAACATATTTCAGCTTTATACATACAATTGGTATTTGTGTTACATTTTCTGAAAATGTACAACAGCTACTATATTTTTTTACAGGCCTTCTTTTTCGTTTGTTTTTTTGATTATGAGTATTCTTCTAAACTCATATTTACACATATTCAACATCTGAGACGCCCACAGGCATTAACCTATGACTCACATCACTGAATCACTGAAATGATGCTTCATCATTATGGGAGATGATATGTTTATCTATGAGCATGCCCTTGAAAAGAATATATTTTGTTGAATTTTCTGATTCAATATCTAGAGCACAGGCTTGAATTGACAATGTATTTAGGTGATTTTGTCTATTGATAGAAAACTACAGGTGACTTCACTCTGTGTTTTTTTTTTTTTTTTTTTTCAGTTTGACATATTTCATACAAATGATGTGTATTTGCAGTTCACTACAAGACCTGCAACACTCACCCAGCAGTGAGATAACCTTCCAGGTACCCAGCTAGGAAGAAGGTGGTCTCATCTTCCTGTGTGATTCCTCCATGACCTGCGCAGATCTCCAAGACGCCCCATCCAGAGAGGAGCAGGGTGTCATTGAAGTAACCATAGGCTCCCCCCTGTGTCTCCATCACCCCCTCCTTCAGGATCACACTTTTCTGGGCAGCATCCCAGTACACAGTGGCCTCTTGGAGCTCTACCATTATAGGAGGGTGGACAGGGTTACAGGGGTTGAGGTTGGATAACACACATTATGTAACATAATGTCATGACACCAATAGAATGAACCATTAGGAAAATACAGCTTATAAATAGTCTAAAAATAGTACATATTATTAAATGTTGCTCTTTAAAGACTAGCACAAGGGTTCAAATTGATTTGTGTAGTTACTTGGACATACAGGTAGAATAGATAATAATGTAGCCTAATATTTGTATTTTAAACTAAATCCAATTTATTGTATAGGTAAGGTTTTCTCCCAGTAAACATAGAATGTATGAAATAAGAAAATACATTAATAAAAAACAACTACAATTTAAATAATAATATGTCAATTAGAATGGTATAGTGACGAGCAGAATAGAACTAAGGTTGCATTATATAACATTGGGTGCCAGCATGAACTGTATCCGTTTGTCATACGCGATTTCTACATAAACAAACAATGTATACTATTTCAATAGTAGGTTTAATTTAGTTATATCGGATTTAAAATAAGTTTCCGTTATGTTTGAATACGCTGCGGAAACGTTACTTACGGTAAGTTTGCACTGATGCAGCCAAAGTGCTCAGCAGTACGCACAGTTTGAAGCTCTGTTTCTCCATGTCTGTCAGCTGATTTTATCTCATGACCGATGAAGCGCTGTTTTTCGGATGCTGGTAATTCTAATTGCTTGAAACATTTTTCCTCATCCTCATAATAGTTATTCATCAAAAGCAAAAGTATTTACTAAAAGCAAAAGCAATCACCCCAGATGGGACTCGAACCCACAATCCCTGGCTTAGGAGGCCAGTGCCTTATCCATTAGGCCACTGGGGCGGTATGCAAGTAGGGCGGGGTCACAGTTATTTGTATCAGCAGAACCCATGCAATTCGGTTTTAATTGTAGAGTATGTATTTGTATCGCTTAAAACTTCAGCTTTGACAAGCCAAGTTTCTGAAACAATATTTTTGTTATTGCTTTCTCTAAATACACAAATTGTGCACAAGTATACACAATTATTGGAAAGGCCGGGTGACGCGATCACCATGGTGATGCGCTTACGTCTCACGGATGGTTCCATTATCTCCTACAAATAGGGGTATATTAGGTTAGCCTTATACGACTTTGGCTATTCAAATATGCATACAAGGTCCAACGTACAAGATTCAAGCGCCGAGTTACATTTTATATGTCGAAAACTTGCTGGTGTTGGCAAATCCCTTCCAATTGCTTTATATTAAAGCCGTGCAATATTTCACAGTGTTGTCTATTTTACCCAAATGGAACCTTCATACTTGCGCAGTAGCAGCAGCAAGTATGGCTTTGTTTGGAGAGAAATAGTTTAAACTACCAAGAATTTAAATAGATAGTCTGTATGGAGGTAAATATATAAGATTCATATTGTTGGTGACAAAACAACTACTAACCCACCTGTGAGGCAGTTGACACGTTTCAATAAAATGTCAGGTATGAGTAGCTAGCGTGTTAGCCACCTAGCATTAGCTCGGTAATGTACCATTAGCTAGGATCGTATATATAGCTATGAGCAACGCTAAACACAGTTACTGTGGCTACGTGATACTGCTACCTATAAAATACTAATGCTACCATTGGTGTACCATCTTTTATAAAGGACCTTAAGAAATCACTCAAGATGCCGCTCTTTGGAAACACATTTAGTCCGAAGAAGATTCCACCTCGCAAATCGGCATCTCTGTCCAGCCTTCACACGGTGAGTTTAGAGAACTTACTTTTATTTGGCAACATCATTGCTAAAGGTCAAGCCAACACCCGTATCTCTCATTGATTCCTTATTTTATCTATACTGGTCACTTAAGAGGATATACAAAGAGAGATAAACAAAAGCAAATGATTTTGAGACAGCTGAGGTGTAGTTGTGAAAAAGGGGCTGCAGCTCAACATTGTGTGAGTTATTGTTTATTTGGTGTGCATGCAGACTGATCTATTGTTTTCTTTTCTTTTTTACCCCTGAATCTCTTTTAGTTGGATCGTTCAACAAGAGAAATTGAGCTAGGTCTTGAGTATGGACCTCCTGCAATGAACCTTGGCGGTCAGAGTTGGAAATTTGAAGAGGGACAGTGGATATCAGGTAATGAGTTTGAACTGCAGAGAACCTTCCCATGGTGATCACTGTTGGTCTCTGAATGGCCAAAACATATTTCTCTGTCTTTGCTGAACTAGAATCTGGTGGGAATGCGTCTGGTAGGGAATTGCAGCGGCTTAAGAAAAGAAATGTACAGCTGGAGGAAGAGAACAATCTCCTGAAACTTAAGATTGAAGTCCTCCTGGACATGGTAAGAACTCTAGTAGCTTTGATAATGCCCTTACATTCTCAATTGCATTAAAGATGCAATATGAAAGTTTATTTTTGCCTCATCCTCAAATCTCTTTTAGATAGATGCAGTGACTTTGGATAAACCTATGTTTTTCATGTATAAATGGACAAATGATAGTGGGCATTTTCGGACCAGAGGAACGTTTCAGAACGACCAGAATCTCAACGTATTCTAATACCCCCCCCTTTTTATTATTTCCGCACCGCAAGAACTACAAATGATTGTTGTTCTTAGAAAGTCGTTTTGAGGGCCTTTTTTAGCTCCTACTTCAAAGCAGGCTTTTTCCCAGCAGAGGAAATTTGTATAGTTATTGGTCCAGACATGAGTGTACGTCGATGATTGATTGATCACATGAGCCGATGCAGCAACAGCCATTTTAACCACTAGCTAAATAGCCAGCTGCTAAAAGATTACAATTTAACAACTTAATGCTTGATCTACACACTCTTGTCACAACATAGTGTAGCAAGTATGACGGAATTAGCTAGCGTTGGCTAACTAGCCAGCAGTCAGCTAGTTAGCTTGCTAGCCTGCTAATTCCACCATATTAAGGACCTGTACCCAGGATGCTGAGGCGGGAAAAATTGTAGCTGATCCCTCTCACCCCGGACAAAAACTGTTTGAACCCCTCCCCTGCGGTCCATCAGGACCAAAACCTCACGCCATAAAAACTGTTTCTTCCTCTCTGCAGTCAGCCTCATCAACAAGGCCCCGGACCCCCACTGACATTGACCCCCCATCCGTAGTGCACTAACCTTCATCCTGGACTATACTATACATCTGCCCGTTGCACATACTAATATATTTTTTGCATTCTGCACTCAACCCATTCAGCTTCCTTTTTCTCATGCTAAACAGCTATTTTGCTATTTGTTTCTGTGTTTGTTTATTTCTTATTTGTGTTTAATATGTTTGTGTATGTATGCACCATTCACCAAGACAAATTCCACGTAGGTGTAACTTAATGTGGCAATAAACCCTTTTCTGATTCTGATTTTGA
This sequence comes from Sander vitreus, assembly GCF_031162955.1. NCBI lineage: Eukaryota > Metazoa > Chordata > Actinopteri > Perciformes > Percidae > Sander > Sander vitreus. The sequence continues at coordinate 18,431,065 of NC_135875.1, read as the reverse complement.
TACTTTCATGTTACCCCAGTTACCGAAAATAAGCCAAACAGCAGGCTAATCGGTCGCTCCACCTCACTCCCCGCCGCTTACTTTGCCGGTAGGGCAGCAGGCGGTATCTATAGCTAACTAGCCAGTTCCGCAGACGGACAAGCTAGCTAGCTAACTGTTTGCCAGCGGCGTGGAGTGAGGCGGACCAACTTGGCCTGCTTACTTCACTTTAGCGTTCCTATTGCCGGAAGGGAATGCAAAACCGAAAATAAACCCTTGAAGGTATGTTGTTCTCGGTAAATCTCCACAGTGGGCAGTTCCTTTTAGGCAGTCCCCAGAACTGTTCCGAAAATGCCTATTATCACCCTTAGGCTCCATCACCATGCTTGCAACATAGGTTTAGCACAGGTCTAAACACTGCTTGTATTTGTTATAAAAGCTTGCTTCATACATTTGAATTGTGCACTAAATTACCAGTTCAATGGTTATTTAGTTTCTTACCAAATCTGTTGAATAACTGATATTTAATCTTTCCCTCCTAGTTGACAGAGACTACCGTAGAGTACCACATGATAGAGAAAGAAGTGGAGGATATAAAGAGTCAACATCGAAGGAAGAAATGACAACCTGATCCGATGCCTTCATCATAGGAAATCTTCTTCATTCTCAGTTTGAAGTTTGTTGATATAAAAAAAGTGGTATTGTTTTTAGTTGGGTTTTTTTGCTCATAAGTAAGTTTTCACATAATTAAAAAACATAGGGTCTCGGCCCTGCTTGTTTATTTGGAAAAGCAGGGGCACGTTTAATCCGGTTCAATCTCAAAACGGTGTGCACCGTACACCAAGCTCTGAGGTATGTTTTCTCTCGTTTGGTGGGCGTTTCCCAATCAGCAGAGACGTGTATGTAAACTTGTGGTAATAAAAATGCAGTGCACTTGTGCACGCGGCAGTGTGTTTTGAACGTGCCCCAGGTACTCCTTGATCTGATTTAGTGACTACTTCTTTTTGTTCTGTCCTGCATTTGTAACTGTAAATCTGAAACAACTGTGGACATCTTTGTTCAATACACAACATCATTTCTACATCTTTTACATCTGTATGGCAAGTGTTGGCCGACATTTTCAAGATTTTTTGTATTTGGTGTATTTTCTATTCAGTTTCAAATTAAATTAATCACAGAGTGTGTATTTTTTTTATTCACATTATTTAGAATATTACTGTAACCACTAATCGGAGTGCTACTTTGTTGAGCCATAACTAGTGACACATTCAAAAGAAGACAAGGATAAATCTGAGTTCCGCAGACTGTGTGCAGTAACGTTGTCATAAATAATCCTAGTAATTCTAGATCTAAATGTATTCTTGACTTTGGGAACAGGAGTTTGACAAAAATCTTATCTCAAAGTCCACTTACTAGCTTTTGCAGAGCTTTTACTTGCAACTCAGTAAGTGGCCCTTGAGCAAAGTTTTTCTTTTAGTGGTCAAAATCCTAGATCATCATTATGAGATCATGATCACGTAATGTATCTACTTTAGTATTAATTTTATACCAACCAGGATAGAAAATCTGAGGGTGTTGATCTTCTGCATCACTAATATTTGTACTACACGTAATATAAACTCAGCAAACCTCTCACTTTCAACTGTTTTTATTTTCAGCCAACTGCGTAAAACTTTGTATGAACATAAAAAAATTCAACTACTAAGAACTAAACTGAACAACATTTCACAGACATGTGACTAATAGAAATGGAAAAATGTGTCCCTGAACAAAGGATGGTCAAAATCAAAAGTCCCAGTCAGTATCTGGTGTGGCCACCAGCTGCATTAAGTACTGCAGTGCATCTCCTCCTCATGGACTGCATTAGGTTTGCCAGTTCTTGCTGTAAGATGTTACCCCACTCTTCCACCAAGGCACCTGCAAGTTCCTGGACATTTCGGAGGGCGCATGGTTCTCGCCCTTACCCTTCGATCCAACAGGTCCCAGACGTGCTCAATGGGATTGAGATCCGGGCTCTTCGCTGGCCATGGCAGAACACTAACATTCCTGTCTTGCAGGAAATCGTGCACAGAACGAGCTGGTGGTATTATCATGCTGGAAGGTCATGTCAGGATGGGCCTGCAGGAAGAGTACCACATGAGGGAGGAGGATGTCTTCCCTGTAACGTTCTGCAACTTTTGATTTTGACCATCCTTTGTTGAGGGACACATTTTTTTTTCCATTTCTGTTAGTCACATGTATGTGAAAGGTTGTTCAGTTTAGTTCTTAGTAGTTGAATTTTATTATCTTCATACAAAGTTTTATACATGTTAAATTGGCTGAAAATAAAAGCAGTTGAAAGTGAGAGGACGTTTATTTTTTTGCTGAGTATACTATGATGTAATTATCATATCTCTGTCCCTTGTGAAATGTAGTTTGGAATTTCAATTTCTTTGTGTAAACATGTATTTATATTAGAACTTATTTTATAGTAGAACTGAGCATTGATAATATTGTGTATTCAAAATCAAAAATGGGTTCATGTCAGTGAAAGGTACGGCCTTTTATAAATTAGTTTTACTCTCTTTCGGTAATTGGTGTTAATCTAGTACTCTACTTAATCTGGATAGTTGAAACAAAATGAAGAAATTGATGGAATAAGAAGAAGAAGGTAATTGGTGGATATGCATGTCAGTCAAATGCGCAGTGCAGCGATTGGTTGAATGGTCCTAACTGCGCAGGCGCATGATATCGTGAGTTATTGCAGCGTTTGCGGTTGTGTATCCGACAGCGGGAGAGACGAAGTAGTTTCTGGGCTTTTTTTTTTTTCAGCACTTTAAACCGCCGGTTTTGTTTGTATTATTGTCAGATTATTTCGCGATATAGTAGCGGACTTGATCTGTATACACATCACTTTTAATAATGCCACGGGGCGGTAAGTGTTAATATTCAAATAAATGTAACATGCTAATGTTTAGCAAGCTAATTCTAGCTAGCGAATTGTTAGCTACAGTAGTGTAAATTCCCGTTGAACTCTCACATGCTTAGCTTTTAGCATGCTAACCGGTTAGCACAGTGTATTTGCGGGTATGAGCGATTCAGGAAAGATACACAATGTACCAATAGTGAATAATTAATACCTTCACACGAACACCTGTTGGTAATTTCAGAATCTGAACGGTTTGAATGGTTCGATTTCTGGCCATTTTTGTTCAACGTTAACCGTCAGCACCATGTGCACAACAGGAACGTTAACGTTAGACCGCTTTACGTACATTTATTTAAATTCCTGGTAGATATCTGTTATCACTATCATCAGGTTCGTTCATAAGTATTTTGTTAAAGTATTCACTAGCTTTGTATCTGGCTGTTTTTGCTGTCATGTCGCCATAACAGCCAACTAGCCATGCCATTTTCCGTGAAGGTAGCTGGCCCTCGGTGTACGTCATATGTGACCGCTCTCGCACCACACAGACACACTATCGCTGTCTATTCACCTATTCACACTTTGCAAAAAGCAGAACTTCAATGTAGAATTCTAATAACAGATCTAAAATGTATTGGGATCTTATCATCCAGACCTGGTTAGTAACGGGTGTACATAAAAACAGCAACACCTGCTGCGCCACATGATCTGGCTAATATTGCACCATCGCAAAGTCTTAAATGACGAAATGGTCATAGTGTCTAGTCCGGTCCTCTCAGTATCCACAAAAAGCGCCACCAACACAGTATTAATTCAATACCCACATATTTAATCACGTTAAAAACAAAAACCCGTTATTCTTAATCGTCACACACAGCTAACAGTACAATGTAGTGAAATTCGATCTTTGCATTTAACCCATTCTAAGCATTAGGAGCAGTGGACACACATGTATACAGCGCCTGGGGGAAAGCATTACTTTGTAAAGTTGTTACTGTTGTTGAGTGGATGTAACATGAATGCAATGCAATATGTCCCTGTACTGAAAACGATTCCATCCACTTTGTGATTGACCACTGTTGACAACTTGTAGAACGGACAAACTTCAAAAACACATATTTGTGGATACAGTTGATTTGGCAGTAACAGCTCTTACAACTGTGTTACAGGGAAAAGAGGCCACAAGGGCAGGGGGAAGCAGTTCAGCAACCCTGAGGAGATAGACCGACAGATGAAGGCGCAGAAAGAGTTGGTAAGTGAAAGATCTTTGTGGCAGACATGGAGTTACTTTCAAACCAGAGGGCTATTTCACAAAACAAAAAGATAAGGGATTAAGCTGGAATTTCCTGGTTATCCTGGCTCACTTTGAGCCTTGACTCGGTTTCACAAAAGCAGAGGCACCTAAGTTACCATGGAGATGTATTCTTTACAGCTAGCCTGCTCACGACCAGGCTAACAGCCACGATTTATTCATCCTGGAGCCTTTTCTGTTCACTCAGCAGTGGTATATATTACCGTATTGTTATCATCGTGCATTAAAATACATGTGCATATTGCTGGTCATTTAAGTACTGTTATTATTTAAAGTTGTGACCATAATTATTCATGTGACAGTCATTCTTACTGTTATATTGCTGCATGAAGACTGCTGTTCATATTGTTAGAAGTTTGGTGCATATATCATGACAGTTGCCAAATGTGTTTTTAAATGAAGTCAGTTACTAAGGGCAATATATAAAGTGCTCTACATGTGTGTTTCTATAGTGGACCTTAAATTATTTTTGGTTGATATGATTGATGTTTTTTTGTATTTAACAATAAAGGATTCAATAAATTGGCATTCTTAGCACACAATTTGTGTTGTCCAGTAAACTGGGACTATAAATTGGGAGGATTGTACAATTATAAAAACCTATCCTAATTGTACATTCCTCCTTAATTATAGTCTTAGTTAACTGGACCAGTAACTATATAGTGTAGGCTACGTTCATGTAACAACAGGGAGAGGACACCTCAATGGTTTTTGACTTAATGTTTTGCTGGGGGGAAATAACTGATGAATACACTGTGTTGTAGTCATGTTTACAGTGTGCATTATATTTATCACTTAATTATATTTATAGTTTCTAGATTTTAGAGTCCAATTTCTTCAGTGTCTTTCTTTTCTATCTCCATATATACGAGGGAGCAAAGCATATAGTAAAGAAGGAAACTCGTATAACTCTATAAAAACAAAACGTGCGAAAAAGCATGGCAGATAATAGCGGACCGACTGAATGATAGTCTAAAAATATACATTTATGAACTACTGCTCTTAACTGAAACCATTCAATGAGTCACTTGTCATTTGCAATTTAAAAGCGAGCAGTGGAAGTTAATATGACTTAGGTCATTTATATTTTAGCCCATGAGAGAGAGGCAGAAACAGAGTGAAAGAGATATTTGTGCATCATATTCTAGCGTTGTTGTAATTGATCTTCATGGTAAATTTCCTGAGTAACTATCTTCTGCTCACTTTTAAGACAAAGAGTACAACTGTTAATTTGTGCAAATGATTAGTAGCCTAACTCCTTGAATGGTATGATTATGACGGTTTCAGTTCAGAGCAGTGGTCAGTTATGTATATATTTAGGCTACTTAAGCATTCAGTCGGTCCGCGGTCGTCTGCCACTCTTTTTCTTGCCGTTACATTACAGCACCCGTGTTTATTTTTTTACAAATAGTGTTTCACGTTATCATACTTCCACAAGAAGCTGCTGCTCACTCTGTATAAAATATGTACAATGTGTATTCTCCATTGTAGCATCAGTAAATCTGTGATCGACTTCGCGGTCTGTTAAGGAAAACCGTGAACGCACATCTATGCGAATTACTTCAGCCTGGCTGGACCTGGTCGCTCCTCCTCCGCCTGGCTCGGCCTAGTCGCTGCACAGATTAGACTCGGTCAAGTCTCGCTTTATCGGTGATCCTGGATTTATAAATTCTGCTTTTGTGAAACATCCCCCAGGTCTGGTGTGATTAAATGTGTATGTTTACAGGACGAAAATCCTGGTGCAGAGAAGGTGGACTCTGCCGATTCTGAGGAAGAGAGCAGCAGTGACGACGATACTGAGGTGAGTGAGAGCGGGGTTATAATGTTGGCTTGGCCTAGAACTTGGTGGGGTTGAAGGACTGACACCTAATGTTTAGTGTTTGGCCTTGCTGAAAGGTTTTCAGCTTAACTCATTTGTAACTGCTTCCAGTATCCTTATGTAACATTGTTGACTTTTGGCATCAGAGGGAATTAGAAAGTACACAGTGAATGATCAAATGTGTCTGGAAATGTGTTTTTTGAAGGACAAAACTGCACCCAAACAATGGTTGAGTGTTAGTTGCCACTGTACTAGTACACACTAACCTAAAGATCAAATTTAAATATATAATTAATACATCTCTGTAGTGCAGACTCTGTACTACACACTACACTAAATATTAAATTTAAATAATAATTAATAAATAACCAGCTTTTCAAAATAACAGTTGCAATTTTAAGCTCAAACTATTTTCAAAAAAAAATGCTATAACAATTTTACTGGCATTGCTCCCATTACCCTCCGTGACACGCTCTCTTCCACTTTGCCTGACAACTCTTCTCCAAAACAAACTGCGCTGAGATAACAGAGCTCAGCCCATAGCTTCACTCACTCCAGCAGATGGTATGCGTGAAATAAAAACAGGACATGTGATTTCACTGTGTGTAACTACGCTAACTAACCGTGTATTGTGAACCGCGTGTAGTGATTAAAAAACAAAACGGCTGTGTCTCAAAGACTGGGCAACAGCCGGGACGTTGAGAATCCACGCGTGAGAGGTGATTTCCAGTCACTTCGTCATGTAATCACTTCGTTGAAACAAGAGACGAAAGCCTCACTGATGTGAAGAATAGATAGAGATAGATAGATATATTAATATAGATAACATTTTCTCTGCCTGCCGTATGGCAACGCTCCGGTAAGTCCACTCACCCCGTCTCTGCCCGGGCATGCCCCAGCTGCCGCACATTTGTTGACAAACTCAGACGCACACGCGACGGTGAAATGACGATTTATCCCTTTTTAAATGTGAATAAATGACAGTTACACTCAATGCCAGCAAATGCTCTTTCCGTTGTGATTGGTGGTATCTTTACAACTCGCCGTTACCTTGTTTCCTACAGATTGTGTTGATGCGACTTGCTATATATATATACATACATACATACATACATACATACAGTGGGGCTCGAAAGTTTGGGCACCCCAGGTAAAAATTTGTATAAATGTGCATAAAGAAGCCAAGAAAAGATGGAAAAATCTCCAAAAGGCATCAAATGACAGATTAGACATTCTTATAATATGTCAAAAAAAAGTTAGATTTTATTTCCATCATTTACACTTTCAAAATAACAGAAAACAAAAAATGGCGTCTGCAAAAGTTTGGGCATCCTGCAGAGTTTATAGCATGCACCGCCCCCTTTGGAAAGCTGAGATCTGACAGTGTCATGGATTGTTCTCAATCATCGTCTGGAAAGACCAGGTGATGTCAATCTCAAAGGTTTTAAATGCCCAGACTCATCTGACCTTGCCCCAACAATCAGCACAATGGGTTCTTCTAAGCAGTTGTCTAGAAAACTGAAACTGAAAATAGTTGACGCTCACAAAGCAGGAGAAGGCTATAAGAAGATAGCAAAGCGTTTTCAGATGCCAATATCCTCTGTTCGGAATGTAATTAAGAAATGGCAGTCATCAGGAACAGTGGAAGTTAAAGCAAGATCTGGAAGACCAAGAAAAATATCAGACAGAACAGCTCACAGGATTGTGAGAAAAGCAAGTCAAAACCCACGTTTGACTGCACAATCCATCCAGAAAGATCTGGCAGACACTGGAGTTGTGGTACACCATTCCACTATAAAGAGATACTTGAACAAATATGGTCTTCATGGAAGAGTCATCAGAAGAAAACCTCTTCTACGTCCTCACCACAAAAAATCAGCGTTTGAAGTTTGCAAATGAACATATAGACAAGCCTGATGCATTGTGGAAACAAGTTCTGTGGACCGATGAGGTTAAAATAGAACTTTTTGGCCGGAATGTGCAAAGGCACGTTTGGAGAAAGGGCACAGAATTTAATGAAAAGAACCTCTGTCCAACTGTTAAGCATGGGGGTGGATCAATCATGCTTTGGGGTTGTATTGCAGCCAGTGGCACAGGGAACATTTCACGAGTAGAAGGAAAAATGGATTCAATAAAAATTTCAGCAAATTTTGGACGCTAACTTGATGCCATCTGTGAAAAAGCTGAAGTTAAAGAGAGGATGGCTTCTACAAATGGATAATGATCCTAAACACACCTCAAAATCCACGGTGGATTACATCAAGAGGCGTAAACTGAAGGTTTTGCCATGGCCTTCACAGTCTCCTGACCTCAACATAATTGAAAATCTGTGGATAGACCTTAAAAGAGCAGTGCGTGACAGACAGCCCAGAAATCTCAAAGAACTGGAAGACTTTTGTAAGGAAGAATGGGCGAAGATACCTCAAACAAGAACTGAAAGACTCTTGGCTGGCTACAAAAAGCGTTTACAAGCTGTGATACTTGCCAAAGGGGGCGGTGCATGCTATAAACTCTGCAGGGTGCCCAAACTTTTGCAGATGCCATTTTTTGTTTTCTGTTATTTTGAAAGTGTAAATGATGGAAATAAAATCTAACTTTTTTTGACATATTATAAGAATGTCTAATCTGTCATTTGATGCCTTTTGGAGATTTTTCCATCTTTTCTTGGCTTCTTTATGCACATTAATACAAATTTTTACCTGGGGTGCCCAAACTTTCGAGCCCCACTGTATATATAATTTTTTTTTGAAGACTCAGTTAAGGCGGGCCGCCTAAACTGCAAAGTGCTGCGCGAAACACTGCGTTTACATGCCTCACTGATCTTACAATTTTGTTTGTTTTTGCACACAGAGGAAGAGGAGTGGGGTGGAGGGCCTTATAGAGATTGAGAATCCCAACCGTGTGTCTCAGAAGAGCAAGAAGGTGACTGAATTAGACGTCAGTGCTCCCAGAGAGCTGTCTCGCCGGGAGAGGTAGGTGTCACTCAGGAAAGGAATGTTTGTATTTGTGCTATTGTGTTTTGTTTAGCTCCTGAAATGCTATATTTGTTGCTGGCACCAGGCTTTTTAGTCTGGTTGAGTATTCCTTATGCTTATGTGTATGCCCTCCTCTTCCTTTTTCACAGAGAGGAGATCGAGAAGCAGAAATCAAAGGAGCGCTACATGAAGCTCCATCTTGAGGGGAAGACTGATCAGGCCAGGGCCGACCTGGCCAGACTGGCCATCATCAAGAAACAGAGGGAGGATGCTGCCAAGAAGAGAGACGAACTCAGGAAAGGTGAGACGACACAACAATTTACACACCGAACAGTTCTGTGAAGTTACAGCCTTTGTGTGCTAGAGGTGGAAATTAAGCAGATTTCCCCTCAGTTCGATTTGCTTTTAGCTCAAAACTCACATCTGTACACACATCAGCAATAATCACGTCTGACTAATGATTTCTTATTCTCAGTTCAGCTTGAGGATTTGTTCATACATCTACTGTGTACACACAGACAGGTCCCCAGGCCAGAACATGCAAATGAATTTAGTTTAGTGTTTAGTTAAATGTGTTTTAGTGTAGTTAAGTCCCAATACATTTTGTCAAATGTAGTGTGCCAAAGAATCCAGGATGTCCTACAGCATCTGGTCGCTTTTTGCTGTATGCAAGCCAGCATGCTTTTCTGGTTATTCTGACACACAATCGTCTGCGTAGCATATATGAGCAAGAGGGTCAAAGTTCAAGGCACACTGACTACGTTTGCATGCACATAATCAGTTTTTCGCCCTTATTCCGAAAGACGATATTCCGACTAAGCTGTTTACTTGGCTGATTATGCCACTAATATTCACGTTTACATGTAGCCGTGCAAAATACAATTTGTTCAAAGTTTAGCAGCGGTGGAGGACTTGTTGGACCGTGCGAACACAGCGTCCCTCTTTCATTCCTTCAACCAGCTTCTCGAAAAGGTCGGCGTAGCGATGTGTGCGAATATCCAAAAACACCTGTTAATGTCCAAGTCTTTGATAATGTTTAAAAGTAGCTCCTTATTGGATCTGCAGTCTTGCAAACTGTTGGCTGGTTGGTTTGTGTACAGCTACCATAGCAACGCACAGAGCTGACTGTAGCCGTAAACAGGCAAGAGGCTGTAAACTGCAGTTAAAAACCCAGATTGAGACGCATATTCCGAATGCGCTGTATACATGTGCAAAGAATGCCTCTAAAACCCGAATAATACCGGAATATCCCACGTCTTTATCGGAAAATGCTATATTCGGAAAAAGGCCTCATTCGGAATATCCAACCGGAATGTGCTGTTCACGTGACCTGTATCAAATTCGGAATATTGTCACATTCGGAATAATAGTGGAATATTGGTGTGCATGTAAACATACTCAGTGTTGTATACAGGGTTCATACGTTTTGAAAAAACCTGGAAAAGTTATGGAATTTAAAAAAAATGCAAATTCCAGGCCTGGAAAGTTTTTTTTTAACACAGCATAATAATATGTGATTCATAAATGTATTTCACGTCGTCCTAACCTCAACGTTCTATTTGGGGCGCGATATTACAAATCCCACTATGTCATTCATTTTATTGTTAAACCTCTGAGGGTAAACTTTAACACAGATTTGTATTCTTATTGTATAATGTCGACTGACATTTTCAGGAATACATAGTCATGGAAATTTGCCAAAACGTCATGGAAAAGTATTGGTTAAAATGCGTCTGATCCCTGTGTATATTAAAGTAGTATGTTCCAATTGTAAGCATACTGCATGCAACGGTACGTACTTTATACTTAAGGGCAGCTACAGTACGCACTAAGAGCACAAAGAAAAGGTACGTGATTTGGAACGCAGCTTTACACAATTCTCTATGTTGCTTCTTATTTTTTTCCATTTTTAAAGATGCTGAAGACTCCAAAGCAAAGCGCTAGTCCTCCATCTGAAGGCTTCAACACGCACTTCAGTCTCGGAGGGATGGAGAGAGCAGGAGAGGTGGAGAACGGGGAGGGGGACCAATACCAACGGCGTCGGATCAGGAGTGCTCCTGAACTCCTGTCCCTCATTTCAAATCAGAGGGGCGTGGGTCCTCCTTAACAGGTGGTCAGGACGGGGGAAAACGGGTGGATCAAAGTGAGATAAAAAGGAATGCAACATTTGGGATGCCTCTAGTTTTCTTCCTCGCGAGGAGACAATCGCAGGTTTACCAAGTGCTTCACTGCCTCTTTACTCCTCCCCGCCCAGCAGGGTTTTAATTCTGAAGCGGCTGAAGTTAATTCCATTCCGTTTGAGTCACACATTTTTACAAGGTCACCTAATACAAGTTTACTTAACGACTGAACAGGAATTACAGTGAGCGTGCATGGGGCTTTTCCTTCCATCTCGCCTGTTTTTGTAAGAAGGCAAATCAGTGACAGATGGAGAAAAGGAACACTTCAGAGGATAAACTGATATATAGGAATTATACAATGTAGTTCTAGTATTTGTGGACATGTTACACAAGACATTGGTATAATTTTCTAAAGATATGAGTTCCCCCCCCCCCCCCTTTCCATCATCCAAACATGACTATTCTGCATTCTCGGCCAGCTTCTTTTTGTTCCGGTGTTGGTTTTGCCATGTTTTGATCTCCTTATTTTATTGTTTTTCAATAGGAAATTCACCGTGGGAAAAATTAGCTGCCCTCAACATGTCTAGAAAGTAGAACATCTTTAGTTTCTTTTGCTTTTTCATGGATCTTTTCCCCTCTAAATTGACACGTTGCTCACTTGAATCCTCTTATTGCTGTCAGTTCAAAAGTGTTTCAGAGTGTGTTTTGTAATCCTTTGCTCAAAGCACCTGGAATATTACTTGAGTTGCCTAGAATAAGCATTTTTAAGTTGTTGGACATCAGTGCTGGAAAGCATTGTCTCAAACCTGCCTCAGTAACTGTGGCCTTGCCCTGTTTCTGATGGGGTCCTCTGTGGTTCTATAGGACGGATTGTGTCTTTTGTTGCCTTTTACAAAGTTTACACAAGACCAGTTCACTGTCTTTCTCCTGTAATAAAAGGCCTACAAAGAACCTACGTTGAGTTGTTTATTAGGTACACTTAAAAGCTAATGCAATCCTTTACATAGGCACCACTAATAACGGTCTCCAAACTGACCACAGACAGCTTAGCTCTCTGACAGCGTAAACAAAAAAACTCATTATATACACTTTACAACAAGAGGATTTACTTGTAGGGCTTTTGTATTGTTTAGACTGCACAAGTGTACATGATGAACTGGTAACTCTGTATGTGGGGGGGGTTTGGAAATGCCTTGATCAGGAAAACAGTGATCCCTATAGCTAGATTAAAGAACAAACCATTGAAACCCCAAGGTGTGAGAAGTGTAGCCACAGCGTAAAATTATATTCAAGTTTTTTTTTTCTTTTCCATCATGTATTTGAAGTCATTTTTAAAAATAAATTCATTAATAAGTGACTGTTGTGTTTTTATATTCAAATTTGTAAATGATTTTTTTTTTTTTTGTCATTTGCCTGAAGCAGCCAGAATTTGTAGTTCTTCTGATTCATTCTGTTGTGTATTTTTAACCTCAGTTTTGACACCAGGGTCCAACATTAAGGATTCCCGGGGTCAAGTAAACAACAACCCACTTGCCCGTTCCATCATAATCGTATCATAAATTACGCTGTCGTTCTCCCCTCCCCTTGCCCACGTCGTAGAATGCTTGTTGAACGATTTGATTTGAATGTGCCGGTGGCCAATCAAGAATTGAGTTGACGCTGCTCTATATCGACAATGTTTTATTTCCGGGATTGTTCAGGTGCCGCCGGAAATATCGCCGGATGTCCCTCATTTTGTCCGGATGACCGTCACCTCCCGCTTTCTTCGTGTTGGCATTTTAATCTCCGGTGGATTTCTGAGGACTCTGGTTAACTTCTCCTCAGATCTCTGCAGGGTAAATCCAGACAGCTAGCTAGACTATCTGTCCAATCTGAGTTTTCTGTTGCACGACACAAACAACTTTTTAAGGTACACGTGTTCCACCAAAACAACTCCTTCCCCGAGGCTATTTTGCAGAGGCTCCATCTGGCGCTTAGCACCGCCCCAAGACAATTGTGATTGGTTTAAAGAAATTTCAATAAATCGGAGCAATTTTTTTTCTCCCATCCAGGAATGCTGTGTGGATTAGCCAGACCCTCCTGCGCAGCGCTGTGGAGGAAGGTCTGGCAATGTGAGATTAAATTGACGCTATTGATGTGCGACTGGCGGCTGTCTTGTTGGAAAATAAGAAGATGATGGATGCGTACGAGATAAAGCGAAAGAGTGTTTCAAGCGTCCTGGAAGGAATTTTCTTTGGAGGCAGTAGAAGATGTCGATAAAACGACTACAATGTTTTGCGAAGTTTTGAGTCCAAGGCAGAGAAAAGTGGATCATTTTTCAAAGGAATGTCTTCAGAGTTATTTGAACACTAGTGAAGAATTAAAAAATTGTATAGGTACCAGTAAAAATTTACTTTGGGCAATTGAAAAAAAAAAAATTAACTTTGAACCCTGGATGCTGTCAGATCCAAAAACAACTTAAAGACTGGTATGACGCCAGACAGGACAGGCCATTGTTGTTAGCTCGGTGCATTTTGCTGTTGCAACCACTAGACTGCAGCATCTGGCAGTCACCAGGGTTACAACCTCCACCCGAACATCTGTGTGCAGCTCTTGATGCACTGCCATGTTTGGCCAATGCCGTTTTACCACAATCCAATTAGCCACAGAAGCACTCGTAAAGATTAATAGCTCATACATACTGCAGAGCCATGACTCGGCCTGTACTGTTCACTAAAAATGTTTCAGGGTTGAAATTGCAGGTATATCGCATCCTGTTTGTTTAACTTTATTATACACCGAATATACCGAAACTTGGAACATTTAACAAGGCTTTTTGTCAAAATTAATCTGTACACATCTGGCGAATCGAAGTATGAATACTCACTGGACACTAAGTTCCGCTTGTTAAACTGCTCGTCAACGCTATGTAATTAGCCAATCGCGTGGCAGCTGCTCAATGCATTTAGGCACGTAGACATGAGCTGCATCTCATGTCATTTGATAGCTCCTCGACTCCTCGGCTGAACCGGAAGTTGTTCTTCTGTCCCTCCTCGGTGAAGGCCGTCTCAAAGCTCTTATTTCTGCCCCGAGGAGCAACGAGCGAGCATCGAGGAGGGATCATCGAGGAGCTATAGGCGAGGATACACGAGAGCAGCCTTCCCGGAAGCCATGCAGCTGAAGGAGTTGCTAACTCAGCCCAAACAATTGACGTATTCATGTGACGCTTCACAGGAAAAAGGACGTCTCATCTCTCTAAAACACATTTGCTTGTTTCCTCTCTCCTCCGATCATTTTCTCGCGTCTCTCTCGTGCCTCCTCAGTGGGAGGGACTAAGACGTGGGGAAGGGAGGCAAGAGGAGGAGTCGAGCAGGCAATTTAAGTGACATGAGAGGCACCTATGATCAAGATGATCTGCTGAACTTCAAACAGCATCAGAATGGAGAAGAAAAGTGACTGAATGTGGCATGGTTGTTGGTGCCACATGGGCTGGTTTTAGTAATTTAGAAACGAGATCTACTGGGGTTTTTAACACAACCATCTCTTGGGTTTACAGAGAATGGTCAAAAAAAAAAAAAAAGAAAATATCCAGTGATGGCAGTTCTCTTGTCGAAAATAGCTTGTTGAGTTTGCAGAGCAGAATGGCCAGAGTGGTTTGAGCGGATAGAAAGGCAACAGTAACTCAAATAACCACTCGTTACAACCAAGGTACTCACTAGAGCATCTCTGAACGGATTGGACAAACATTTACTGGTCTGATGAGTCTTGATTTGTACTACAACATTCACATTAGGCTCAGAATTTGGCGTAAACAACATGAGAGCATGGCCCCTCAGTACCAATTGAGCATAGTTTAAAATGCCACAGCCTACCTAAATATTATTGTTGACCGTGTCCATCCCATCTTCTAATGGCTGCTTCCAGCAGGATAAAGCATAGTCTATATCCACCACGTTGCACTTCCAGGATTGCTCTCGTTCTGCCGGAAATTCCACCGGATGTCACTCTTTTCACCTGGATGTCCGTTACCTTCCGCTTTCTTTGTGTTGTAATTTTAAACTCCGGTTGATTTTTGAGGACTATGGCCAATCTGAGTTTTCTGTTGCAGGACTAAAACAACCTTTTAACGTCACATAGCTCAAATCATCCCATATATATATATATATATATATATATATATAAAGAGGCCTAAGTTCAACAAAAAGGCTTTGAAAGAGCAACATTTAAATAAACTTAATAGAAAAAAATTATTTATTGCTACCCCCAGCAGCAGCAATAATAGTTTCCTCTTTTTGGCCTTTTTACATCCATTTAACTCTAGCACTTACAGATAGCAGTTACAGAAGTACATACTAACCACAGCCTGAGGAAGTGTAAGCTTCATTCATCATGGGATGCAAATCTGCAAATAATAAATACGACATATAGATTTACCCTCTCATAAAGTTGGAGGATAAAGTACTTTTTTGGCTGAAAAACTGAATAAAAACCAAATGTTCTGCCATTATGCCTTTTTATAATCTCAGGGTTAATACCGTAAACACAAATCACTTCTTCTCCCCTGTGAATGCATCGCAGTGGAATGTCTGCATTGGCTAAGTTTAAAATCATAGTGTGACAGTCAAATCTGAAAGAAAATCTCTCTTCCCCCTCACAGCTGACACAGTGCAACTTCCTCATTCACTGACTTGTGTTCGATGTGGCTTTAGAGCACACTCCTGAAAGGAGAACGAAAACTGCCAAAACACACACACACACACATAAACGCACTAAAACAACAAACGACCAAAGAGGCGACCTGCGTGTACCTTCTTTCCCCTGATGAAGTAGCACAGCTGGACGACTGGAGCAGGATACCTCGCGGGGCTGAGCAGGACTGAGAAGGTTGGGTAGAGAAGCTGGTCTGACTCCATTGCCAGCATGCTGCGCCAGTCCCTGAGCATCCTCATGCAGTTTGGCTCTGCGGCAAAGTAAGTGCTTTAAATCTAATATATCTCTCTTCTGAGTCGTGTGGAATACGTTGGATTGAAACTGTATGATGGACACCAAGGCTCTCACACTCGCATGTACACAGAACTCGAGCTTTTAAGGACCCTAAAGTTGCATGTTTTGGTGTAGGATAGGATTTTGAAATCACGGTTTGATTGATTGTAATTTCTCTTTGTGTTTTAAAGCATCACCGTGTAACCTTTTAATGAAGAAAGAAACACAATCTTCGTCTTATAAATGAAAAAGTTGAATTCATAAGCAATAAAATGCACCCTTGTTCAAGGCAGAACACTTGGTCTGGAATGACCAGTAGCTTATTACAGTGACTCATGTCATCAGACTTTAGAAAGATATTGCCGTAAAACCGACCGTTTGACTGCCTTCACTCTTCTCCACTTATGCAACAGTTACACTTTCTTATAATGTACCCTCTTCCCATAACTGTCACTTGCTGGCTCATTGTTTCTCTTTAAAGCTGCTGCTGTGAATCTACATCTTGTCAGGATTCTAAATGTGAATCTTAGGATGGATCATTTCAGATATAAAGAACTTTTACGTTTCGTTTAATTTTTCCACATATCCAGGAACTTTTAAGGACTTTCACAAAGCCCGTGGGAGCCCCTGTTATACCTGCTGTCATACTGGAAAGGTTTTCGTTTCAGCGTTTAATAGTCTGCTTTGAGGAAATGTAGAATTCTTCTTTGGTTTCCATGTTCTCGTTTTGTTGCAAACCCAGTGTTGAAAAAGGGTGTAAAAGCTGGAATGACACAGTTGCTGGTTCCTCTTGAAAGTGAATCATGTTGTTTGGGTGCCCCCCACCACCACCGCCACCAGGTCCTTTCAGGTGTTATAGCCAGAGGGACAAACTGAGTCGAGTTGGTGGTATATGTTGGCAAGACATTCTGAAGGCAGTGGTCTACCAAAAAGCAGTTGGTGCTATTTATGCCATTGTGGCATCTCTCTAGGAGGAAACGAAACTTTGACACAATAAAAAATTCTCTCTTGCAACTTATTTGGTTTTTTTTGACATTTCAGCAATCCCACCATCAAGTAGGTGTCACTTTGTTTTCATGTGCTAAATACCTCTCCTCTAGAGAGTTTCTATCTGTGCGTGTGAGTGACTGACAGCTACACCCTGTCTGGTTTTCTTGGTACAAACGTGCATGCAGCAGGGGTAAAGGGGGGTGTGTGCGTGTGTGTGTGACCGTGCTGCCTCTACCTCTGGCGCACTTAATAATAAACCTACACCGCGTGCATCTGCAGCAGAGCAACGTGGCTTCACCTACCACAGCAGCGCTTCCTCCAGTTCTACTGACGCTGTGACCTTTGATGAAATAAACACATATGCACAAAAATAAAACACATGCACACACTAAAGTATTTACATGTACAGTAACTATAGGAATACATTATGTACGAATAGAGCAGTTTTGTTTAAGTTGAATACTCCAAAGTGTAACAATATACAGGTTCCGATACAAATAATTCTTAATGTCACTTTGGTCAGGGAGTAGAACCGCCATGATATCAGCAGTGAACAACACTTGGTGTAGACATACATGCCTCCACAGACACAAACTTTCTTTTTTCTTTAAGCATACATGCACGTCTGCTTATGTGCTCTGATGTAATTTTACATACATAGTGGAATATTTTTTTGGAATACACATTTTTTTTGTTCAGCCCCAAAAGGAAAAGTTGAAATGAGAGCGAGAGATGAAAAAGCAAAAAAAGGAACAGGCGTGTGTGGTTCAAACACATTGGGGGAATTCTCCTGTTTGTGTTTTGAAATGTGAGGTGTTCACTGGAGGAAATAAGAAATGACACCGTGGAGGTGCGTGAAGCTCATCTGACCTCTTTGCAAACTGGGTTGGGTTTCCTTTTGGGTGTGACACACACAAGATTGGTGTTCTCAAATCTGCAGAGAAGGCTTGTTTCACCTCTCTGTCCATCTCCTTCCCTCCTTTTTTTTTAAACGTCTGTGCGTCGCAGCAGAGACGGTGTGTCTGCTCGTCCCTCTGCGCAGAGCTGGTACTGAACTAAAACCCCAGCAGCAGCCCTTTACGCTCCAGGTTTAGATCGCTGGATTCATGTCGATTTGTCTGTCAGGTCTAAACATTTTCTAACTTGTCAGCCGGCAGATATATTGAGAGCTCAGAGGAGAAGAGGCGTACTTCCTGTATCTCGGACTCTCCCTCCAACACATGAGTGCAGCACATTCATTTAATTGTGTTTTAAGTGTAAAACGCATAACATAGAAACCATTCATACTTAGTGTGAAATATATAGTTGTTATTCTTTAAAAGCAAATTTACATTTTTTTTTTTATCACTTTATTTCTTTGTGCATTCCGTTTTAAAGGTGCCGTAGGTGGGATTGTGAAGATCCAGGACTTAGCCAAAGAATTTGAACATCGATAACTTCTCAGTCCCTCCCCCCCTTTCCGCTAAAGCCCAAAACGGTATCTTAAGCCCCTCCCCCCACAAGGGAGAATGAAAGCGTGTGCATGAGCAGTGATTGACACACAGTTAGACACCCCCCCCCCCTGGCCCTGATTGGTGCATCTGAACAGGGAGCGGTGGATTTTTGCAAATCCCACTACAGGCTGTAGGTGGTGACAGAGGAGCTGGATTTATTTTTTTTAATGACCTGCTTCATGTAGTTCTACTGGAACATAGGGTCAGTTTCAGCAAATATGACAGAAAGTTAGTTTTATAAGTCTTACCTACTGCACCTTTAAGTTAATTTGAAATATGATCATGAGGCAAAGTGTTCTCATTATCATCAGAGAAAGCTTCAAATGACACAGTTCTGTCCTAAAACGTCTGTGCCTCCTTAAAGGAACAATTCACAAAACACCCCAAAATCAAAAATACATATTTTTCCTCTTACCTGTAGTGCTATTTATCAATCTAGATTGTTTTTGGTGTGAGTAGCCCAGTGTTGGAGATATTGGCCATAGAGATGTCTGCCTCCAATATAATGGAACTAGAGGGCACTCGGCTTGTGGTGCTCAAAACGCCAAATACATTTGAGAAACACAGAAGCAATGTCTCCTTATCATCTTCAGTGCAAGATGAAAACATTATACCCGTCTTCCTCGGCTCAGCTGTAGTGTTAGCTAGCTCAGGTGAGCTACCAGTATCGGTTATCTATAAACTAATCTCCACAAACTAGCAATGTTGGACCAAGAGACTCTCGTCCATGAGTACACTTCTTTCTGGTGGCTGTAGAAAGTAGAAAAATAGATTCCTACATGAAACTGCTCACAGCCAGGTTTGGTTTATCTTGAGTAACCGGGTCACCACAAGCCAAGAGCCCTCTAGTTCCATTATATTGGAGAGAAAGCAGACATCTTTACAGCTGATATCTCCAACAGTGAGCTACTCACACCAAAACAATCTAGACTGATAAATAGCACTACAGGTAAGAGGATAAGTATTTTGGGGTGAACTGTCCCTTTAAGAAACACTCTATTAGTGAAGTTTGCGATTCTAAGATGGCATCCTCAAATGTGTTTTGTCCAATAACAGTCCAAAAAACACTATAAGAGAGAGCAAAAGCAGCTAATCCGGTTACACTGAACTTGAAGGTCTCTACATAAGAGTGACATGACACTGTCATGAACGTGTCATAAACATTATAAACAAGTCATAAACGTTTATGACGTAACGCTTCTGTCATTAAGTGTCATTCGGTTTTTGTCATGACAAGTCAGGGTTAGGGTTCATGTGTTCATGACAGTGTCATGTCACTCTTATGTAGATACCTTCAAGTAAAGTGTTACCGCAAATCCTCACATTTGAGAAGCAGCAAACGGTTGGCATT